>NC_136519.1:73320760-73405760 GCF_053919585.1 Euprymna scolopes
TACTGTGTATCATACGGATACCATATTACTTAGGTCGCCGCACCTTATAAAGGTTCAAAACTTCAGCTAGATCAGCCCAGTAGTTTTTGAGAAAAAGTAGAACAGACAGACAGACTAAGAGAAATATGATATAGACGATGCCCATGCCAGTGTACTCCTACTTTACATACCAGCAAACTCATAAAAAATACCCCCCCCCCTCAAAAAGACACTAACCAAATATAAAAGTCGTGAGGCTCCGAAGATATGAGAGTCATGGTCAGGGTTCGTACAAATTTTAAATGTCCATTTTCTAGGACTTTTCAAGGCCTTCTCCAGGCAAAATTGAAGTTTTCAAAATAATATTTGGATTTGTTTATATAATCCACAACGATTCTCGTATGTGGAAAGAAAGTTTTTTTAAGAGGAGAGGGGGGGGTCATCTTTTTCGCAACTACCACCCACCTCAAAAAATTAAATTCTAAATGAGAGCAAAAACAGAGGAAAATTTCGACAGCCCCCCCCCAAAGAAAAACAAAGCAAAAAATAAAAATGACCCTCCTTAAGAAAAACAAAAAAAAAAATCCTTGTACAGACGGATCGCAGAATGGTAAATTCCCAATATTTTAATATTTAATAAATATTTTAATGGTGTTTTTGTTACATGATAAAAGGCCTGTCCCCTTTTCATGTAAGTAAAAAAAAAATAAGGAATTAGTTAAATGTAAATATAAAATAGGATAGTCAAGGATTCGAACTTGCGAAGCTAGATTTGGAATTGAAAATTCCAATCATAAGTTAAAATAAATACAGAATGTTATTGAAATAAGGAATTGCAATTGTTTAGCTTACATATCTGTATATGGAAAAGGAATGTAATAATGAAATTTGTTTCTGTTAAGGAATTTAATCGTCAATTGAAATTGTAAACATATTTTGTAAAAATGTTATTTGAAAAATAGGTTACTGAACTCGGGGTCATGTGACGTTTGGCAACGTGACGCATATCATTCAACGTGCTTTATGAGCACATGTTTAATCATGCGATAACGTGACGAGTTCTCAATATAGGTAGAGTTTTTGAGATGCAGTCTGGGAGGCTGGGAGAAGAGTCGGAGAGAAGCAGAGAGATTCAGACCAATTCTACATTAGAATCAAGACACTCTCTAGAAGTGACAGGGTTTTAGAAATAACCATGTAAAGAAACTTTGAATTCCTCACGCGAAATCATGGACCGGTCATGAAATAAAGGACGTCATCATCTTTGTGTATCTGCGTCTTCTGTGTTCATCATTACAACGAGAAAGGTAACGTCACGTTTATATTATATGCACAACTGTCAAAACGTAAATGTCAAACGCACTATCTCTCGGTCTATCTATCAAGATATTCATAAATCTCCTCTCATTGAATTGGTTCTCTTGCAGTAACATGTACCTGTCTATTATATATATACAGAACTGTCTCTCTCTTTAGATGTACTCTGCATATCTCACTAATGTCTCCATCTCTTACAACATGAACATCTTAAGACATATGAACACTCAACACATGAACACTTCTAAGACTGTCTCTATCACTCTAAGACTCTCACAAATATGAACAACAACAAATAACATCAGTCCTCTTCAAATAAGAATTACATAACATACGAATATTTGGTGCCGTACTTGGTACTTCTAAAAATACCACACACCACGTAACATTTTTATTAATACTTAAAAAATAATTTTACAGTATTTTAGATTTTATTTTTAATATTTTGACACAAATTTTTACTGGACATAAATAATACGATTTTTAAGACCTTTTCAAGACATTTTTCATATTTTCAAGGATTTTTCAAGATCATAATAGAAATAAGGCCTTTTCAAGGCAAAAGTCAAAATTCAAGGACTTTTCAAGTCTGTGGAAACCCTGATAGTTTGTCAAAGGTTCCTTCAATAGTAAACTGCGAATGTCGGCCCTTCTTCAAAGTCCTACCTAACTAATACTCCTGGTGAACAAAGTGCAAATGAGATCCAGACAATTGCACTTAAGGGAACAATGAGGATACTAAAAAGAGCTCTCGGTTGGTTTCAATAAAAAGCAGGGCAATGTTGGCAGCTGGTTTGGCTACCCCATACGCAGCATTACAATCTTCAAAGGAAAAAAATTTTTAAAAAAATTAAAAATAAAAAAAAGTATATCATTAGCACAAGCCAAAATCTACGCAGAGGAAGAAACTAGCGATGGAACGCCTTAGAATGACCTCCAGTCTGTATTTGGATTGAGGACATAAATGGAAGGTAACATTTTAATCAACTCTGGTTGCCATGGCTAATAGCACTAACTCAAGTCCATCATTCACACTCTTCGGTCAAAAACTACACAGGCAACATGAACTGGAACAAATACATAGAAGATATTGCCAAGGCTGCTACGAAGAAGGTTGGTCCTCTCTACCATGCTAGAAAGTTTCTTACAATTATCAGTCTTCTAGATTTCTACAGAGCAGCTATTCACCCATGCATGGTTGTCACATCTGGACTATTGAGAGGTGACGATGGTTCTGTGGTTAATGAAACGGACTGACAACCTGGCTGTCCCAAGTTCAAATCCTGTTCATTCCACAAAAATCACTTTCACTTAGGATGTTTGCAACTTTCACATGGTCCCTCCCGTAAGTACCTGATGTCTTTCTAGAAATAATTCTGCCAACAATAGAACCTTTAGATTCATACAATATGATGATGATCTGGACTATTGCACCAATCACTAGGCTCTCTCTCAGACAGGGTCAAGAGAATAACCCAATAGATCTCACTGTCTATCAAACTCCAACCTCTGTCCCATCCAATGTGCATCTCTGTGCTTGGTTTACAATTACTTGTATGGAATGTGTTCTGACAAACTTGCAGAACTTGTGCTCCCTAGACATAAATACTCTCAACCAACCAGAAAATCAGCAAAATCTCACCCCTTCACTGTGATGGTTTCTAGATGCTAGAAGACTTTTTACTCCATCTTTATCTTATTAAGTCTTGAAATTCTCTTTCGCACTATTGCTTTCTGTATTTTGAGTCTAAAATGTCACTTTACACACCACCCCTCCGTTTAAATTTAGCATTTTAATATTTTATTTTTATAAATAAATAAAAATATTTAATCTCTTCCATTTGAGAACCTGATGCCTTCAGTGACATATCAGCTTTATTATGTCGCCTGACGAGGACTTTTGGTTCCTGCCAACTAATTGTCCGAAACATTAGCATGTTCAGTGTAGCGACTATTTAATATTTGTCTATATAAATAAAAATATTATATTTTGCTCTTTTTTACCGAGCACTCTTTATAAACTCATTTTAATTTATGAGTTTTCTCCCTTGAATACAATTAACTTGGTGTAGCGTTATTTTGCACGTTCTTGGCCTTTTGGTCAAGATCAAAGTGTAGTATCTGTTCTTCAGATGCTGCACTTCATTTTCTTGTTCTCTTTCGGTGGAGGAGAAATCCTTCACGACTGAGACAATTTTTATTTTTGTACCTTTTCTCCACGTTAAAAAACGACCCTGATGTCTAACTCTGTCCCGTGGGGAGGCATAGTAAATAGGTACAATTAACTTGGTGTATATATAGGACTGGACAACATTGGGCAGCATGCTAGTATATACTACTAACAGGTCGCCTGGCATAATCCGATCATAAAATATGCTAAAATATATTTTAATTGATGCAGATTTCATATTTATTATTATAGAACCAATTTAAATGTTGATTATTATATTGTACCAGTATATAGTCATGATTTCAAAAAAGATATAGAGATGACTTGGGGTGCCAACAGCTAGAAACAAAACCAAAACATACCTCTGCAGCATTATTCGTTACTATCTGTGCTAAGTCATGTCAAAACTTTAAAATAACGTTGTTAAACGCGTAAATGTATGCTTGCGCATGCATATGTTTGTTAAGATATAATAACAGAACACATAAATATACATATATTCCAAAGTTCAAGGTTAGATGCATCTTAACAATTTGTTTTTTTCAAAAATTGAAAAAAAAAAAAGAACTTCCGTACCTTTTATAGATCTGTTTCATTCATGGGGAAATAATCAATATTAATATGTCAACGTTGGATATTTCCTACCGTACACTCATCAGAAAAAGAGAAAAATGTAAAAGGATGTAATATGTAAAATTCAGGATGGTTGGTTGATTGTTTTTGTTTTACGGCATATCATATCAACCCTTTTCGGGTTATTTAATGCCGAATCCAAAGATTTTGAAGAAAAAATGTTTAATAGAATATATTTGTTGTTTTCAAGTCGGTTTCTATTTAACCCATAGTTGGAACCCTTATAGGTACTACCACTCTGGGTTAGAGTGGACCTGGGAGCAATGGTAATTAAAGGGTGGCTCCACACTCCCCAAAGCCCAAAAGCTGGGGCCTCACCACTGGATATAGTTTAAGGTCATATCCAAGACCAAAATTCAGGAAGAATCGAAATAACTCACGTTGGCCGTATCCAGTAGATGGTTATATAAAATTCCTATGAATTTAAACAGCATTTTTCTTTTATTTTTTTTCAGTATTTTATCAATTTTTTTTTATAAAATACACAAAATTTCTTTAAATTAATTATATGTTAAATTTTAAAAGCATCTTATTTTAACTTTAAATTTAAACCCAATTTAACTTTATGATTTTATTCTAATTTTTATTCTCAATTTATCTTAATTTATTTATCAACATCAAAATTTTCCAGATACATCTGCCTTACTTTAAAAAAATGCTAGGTTTATTTTTGGTGTCTTTAAAAAAAAAAAAAAAACATCCAATATTTTTTCTGATAAGGAGACTTTGTTTCAAAAAACTATATGTTAAAATTATTGTCCAAGACATATTGCCTGTCTCAATAAAACATTGTTTCCGAAACGATCGTACAATTCATTGACTTTGTTGTGTTCCTCCTTATGAAACCGATTTTTAATTTTAATTAAAAATTATCAATCATCTTATATATATATATATATATATATATATATATATATATATCAAATGACCGATCTTTAGAAGAGAGGAAGAGGGATGATAGTCGCAATATTAAACCAAACGTATTTTGCTACAATTAGTGGAAATCCGGTTGATTATATTTTAATAATACGAACAAAGTAAAAAAAAAAAACACCAACGATATATATAGAGAGAAAGAGTTATGACAGAATTATGTTTATATTATCTGAACCTGATGGGAGAAAGAATATACAGCAAAGTAGGAAATAATATAAATAAACGTTTTCTAACGGTCATTGACTTCAATCATTTCTGAAGTGTCCCATCGTGAAGGATCAACTCGTGATTTCACGCAATAAAGCAAAATATAAATAATAGAAAGAAATAAATAAACGAAAAGTAAAATTGAGAAGTCAAACATCTATAGGGGAAAGAGGCAGAAGAAAACCAAAGAGAAGAAGGGGTTCGCTGATGGGGTAGAAATGTGTGTGTGAGAAGAGAGAGGGTAGGAAAGAGATGAGAAGGTAGATAGAAAAGCTACACAAAATAAAGCAGAGGAGGGATGCGAATGCAATGGGGGAAGGTTTGTAGGGGTAGGGTGATGAAAGAGAAGTGTAAAAGCAAAGTGCCCGGAGACAGCAAAAAAAAAAGGGGGGAGGGGGGCAAATAAAGGGACAGGGGGAAGGAGAAAAAGAAAAAGAACATCGTATACGATTCGAAGATATAAATCAAGTCGCTACTTCATTATTCCGATTCAACCTGGGCGACCCTAAATTTGAAGGTAGGGGTGGGGGATGAATCTCTAAGTCTAACATTCCCAGACTTGGAAACTCGGCGGGGGGGGGGGGAGAAAGGAAAGGAAAGGAGAGGAGAACTAAGTAGATGCGTGGGTGAAATATGATTATTTTATTGTTCAGCGTAGAAAGGGCGAGTAGTGTGTTCTCAAACATCTTTTATACACGAATTCACGCCTTCAAAAAACATTACTGTGTTTAAAGCCACCCATACATTGGCGTACGGGCACACACATACAAACGCAAGATTTGTTTTTTGTTTTTGTTTTTTTTTCGCACATCAATAGGCACTGATTAGTGCACTCTACGCCGTACATGAAAATCGTGGTCATTTTTAACGGTTATATCTTATTCAGAAGTTACATGTATTGGGGTCAGGGGTTGTGAAAAGTATTTTCAAAGCGATCTACCATTCAATATATATAATTATATAAACATTGTAATAAGCCGAGACTTTTTTCAGTCCTGACGAGATATGGAAATGCTAAAACGTTGATCGATCCGCGTAGATTCCTTCCCATCCATTCATCGCGACCGCAGTCGAGATTGAACTCACAACACGAGTTTGTAGTGTAATTCAAATCTTGTCGGTAGCTGAATACTTGATGCTTCGCCAGGGCTATCAAAGATACTTTTTATCGTGACGCCATCACTAAATGGGGTGCCTTCCATGGCTTAAGAGAGCCCCATCTACTCCCGAGAGGAGGATAGACCGCGCCAGTTTATCAACCTGGTATTTTACCTCCCGGTACATACAGTGCCTCGCCTTCCCAAATATTCACCCATCTGGTACTGGCCAGGCTCAACGTTGCTTAATTTTGGTGATCTGGCAAGAACCGGTGTGTCAACGTTATTGTGCTGTATATAACGCAAATATAATCATATATATATATAAGTGAAAGTGTGTGTGTGTGTGTGTGTGTGTGTGCACATTTCCCTACGCAATAACTCTGTCAATTTTAAGCCTACAGATTCGAAATTTGATGTACAGGGTACTGAGATTTGGGAAAATCGATGTGATTGGTTTTCGGACAAAAACACATGAAATTTTAGATATAGATTCCTTGGACATAGATCTAACTTAATAACTTTATTTGAGCCCTAAACAATAAATTTTAATGGGTCATAATAGGGATCAAAGTTAAAAAATTGACCTTTTTTTTTTTTTTTTGCTTTGCTCAGCATACACCTCAAAACACCCGGGCAACGCCGGGCACCCATGCTAGTATACAAATAATGTAGACTCCTTACAATGCTTATAACATTCTATTTACTTAATTATACTTACATAATTTTATTTATTTATTCATAAGCTATACGCACTATTGAGCACTTTTAAAAATGATTCGCCTTTAGTGTATGTTAACAATATATTTGAACTTAATGTGTGTATGACTTTTTAGCACGTAAAAAATAGGTAAAAATTATAGATCGTTAACTTAGAATGAATGATAGCTGAATATGGTTGAATTTGCGCTTTTTTTTTTTTTTTTTTGCATTAAATACTAATCCCCTATTAATCCCTAACTCTGCATCGAACGGATACCATAATACTTAGTTTGCTGCACCTTATCATAACAAAAGTCCATACAAAATTTCAACCAGACCGAACAGGTAGTTTCCGAGAAAAGTTAGAACGGATAAATATCTATATAAGTCAGTCGGATTCTAGATTTTATTGATCCGTTCCTCCCGCCGGTATTAATTTTGAATAGCTAGCTCTTATGAATTGAGCCATGTTATTCAAAACAATTAAATGTAATTCGATTTAATTCCATTCAGAAAATATTCTGTTCCACTTGGAAGATTATTGAAAAATTTTTCATTTTCCACAATGATCTGAACAGCAATATCAGTTTATGGTACCAATAAAAACATTGACATAGCTATATCTATTTCAGCTTTTAGATAAATAATTTTCCGTTTAAAAAACAGTAAGCCACACATTTCTAAAAACATTATTTGTATATCATAATAGTAGGTAAAATTTTATTTCAAAAAAATAATTAAAGGGTCATTTAAATGAAATAATACAAACGAACAACGGATTTTTTTTAAAGTTTACTATTAATATCTATTTAACTTTTTCATTTCAAGAATATTTGTAATGTGTCTTTAAAAAAACAATTTTAAAAATATATATTTAAAAAAAAATAAAAGGCAAAAGGTCTATATGTGAAATTTCAAGATGTCCATCTTACAAGAATTGAACAGTTTAACATGCTTTAAGAAATAAACGTTAAGATGGACAACAGCTTTATATATGAAATATAGACTTTTTGTCATTTATTTGTATATGCTCTGTAGTTACATCGAGCTTCATAAACTAAAGGATCGTTATGAATAAAACGTGAAATATAATTTAATAAGCATATTTTCCCATAAACATATATTAAAAAATTTTTTTTTTTTAAATCTACTAAGGAAGTTTATGTTGGTATGTATATTATTTCTTCTCACGTGTTTAAAAAAAATGAGATCGCTCGATGAACAAAGATGGTGACTGGTGATTAATCTGATGTTACGGTATACACGTCTCACTATATAGATTTACTAAACGTTTAGATTGCTTAACGTAAAGATTGAAAGTTAAATAATAAATTATTCTATGAAAGACTTTTTATTTTTTTTGTTCATTTTATACTTTAATAGTAAAACGATACTGTATATAGCTCAAATTTTATTTTCTAAAATTAAAAAAAAATGTTTCGGAATAAAGAAATGGATGGATGGAGAGATGGAGAGATAGAGAGATGGAGAGATAGAGAGATAGAGAGATGGAGAGATGGAGAGATGGAGAGATGGAGAGATGGAGAGATAGAGAGATGGAGAGATAGAGAGATGGAGAGATGGAGAGATGGAGAGATGGAGAGATAGAGAGATAGAGAGATGGAGAGATAGAGAGATGGAGACAGAGAGAGAGAGAGAGAGATGGAGACAGAGAGAGAGATGGAGAGATGGAGAGATAGAGAGATGGAGAGATGGAGAGATGGAGAGATAGAGAGATGGAGACAGAGAGAGAGATGGAGACAGAGAGAGAGATGGAGACAGAGAGAGAGATGGAGACAGAGAGAGAGATGGAGACAGAGAGGGAGGGGAGAGAGAGAGGGAGGGGAGAGAGAGAGGGAGGGAGAGGAAACCATAATCAAAATAATAACACTAATAGGCAACACCGGGTAGGTTCAGCTACTCATTCATAAATCTCTAAGGTTTATGCTTCTTATCATGGGGTCCCGATTTCGAATCTCGTTAGATTCAGCCTCTCTCTGATGAGTCATAGACGACAAAACATGTGTCCGTGGATAATTATATTTTGAAAACAATATCTCTACTAAAGGAACATTGTGCGTGTGTGTGTGTTCATTCCCTACCAACTCCAAAAAAAACCTGGGCTGATTTTTATGAAATTTTACACGAAGATACTTATGTGCCTGGCAGTGTTCTTTGATAGGTTTTGTATCAGGATGTCTTTGATAAGTATTGATAATCAAAATAATGCGATGAAAGAAGAAACGTGAAATTTTAACCTTACACTGCCTAACATAGCAAGTGTATTTGAGGAGTTTTACTACCACAAAATCAACAGTAGGTTCTTTTATATGACAGGGGTGCGTTCGAAATGAATGTTTCTATTTAGAGCACAAATGAACAAAGATACTTGACTTTTGCATTTTTTATTTTAATTCAAGCCATTATATATAAAAATAATTTTATAAAATCAACAGTAGGTTCTCTACAGTGCAATGTAGATTACAATGTATTGTAGATTGGGTCACTGTGGGGAAGTATGTAAAGCTTCCTCCCGGTGCACTGTGATGGGTCCCCAACTAGAGCAGGCAATCAATCAATTTGATTGAAAAATGGGCGATTTCTTTAATTTTGAGGACATAAATATGGGAGTGTGAAAGATTCGTTGATCATTCAATCCCGGGCAATGTCGGGTCTCTCTGCTAGTATAACAATATTTCTAAAATGTTGGGATTTTTCAGCATTAAACACCATATGATCATGATCGCGGAAGTCACCCTGGATTGGTTGGTTTGGTTCTTTCTAGCAGGTTCAAGTATCGAATACTGACTGACCAGATACTGCGATCCAATGCTGTTTCTCTTATGAGAGACTGCTTTTGAGTTTGCCACCGCAATATTTCTTGCAGTCTGGTGGTGGTGCCGTGAAGACATTTGACACCATAGTTACAAGTATTTTTTTTTTTTTTTTTTTCAAATGTCGCTCAATGTCCTTTATATTTTGAACTTTTAACTATTTTTGTTTTTTCGCTTCTCCATTTATTTGTGGGCTTGTAGGAATGCAAAATGTCTTAAAACTACAGTGAGGAAGACCGAAGAAATGACCGCAAATTTTGTTTTATTAAAAAAAAAAAAATTTTTTTTTTGAAAGACTTTTTATTCTTAAACGCCAACAAATAAGAAATAGATAAAAGATATAAACATATAGATATATTTTTCGTATTATTTTTTCATACGTGTGTGTGTGTGTGTGTGTGTATATATATATATATATATATATATATATATATATATATATAGAGAGAGAGAGAGAGAGAGAGAGAGAGAGAGAGAGAGAGAGAGGGGGGCGTCCTTTTAGTTTGGAGATGTAATCGATATCAACTAAGGGTTATTGCGTGAAAAATCCATAGTGGAGCAAGTGTTACATTATCGACATCAAGGAGAATATCTTCGTAATTCATAACTAAAACACGTTGTATATGGACCGACGAAAATAGACTGTGAAAATAAGAAAACTAATAATAGAAATAACGTCCCAAATTATAGTGTCATCTAATGAAATATGTAATTGGGATGCTGAAAAATCTTGTCTCTGCTTTGGAGTCAGACATCCACAGACACCAGAGCTTTTATTTATAACCTGAATATATAAAAATACACAAAGTAAATAATAATAATAACTAGAGGGACCTGTGGAAATTCCACAGGGAACTCATTCACATGTAATATATTGATGTTGGCATTCTGTAGATGTTCAGTGTAAATTAAGACGTTCAGATGTTATTGTAGCTCTTTTGTTAAAACTGCAAAAGTAAATATCTAAGCTAGCAAGGACGCCCGGTGTAGCCGGTCGCAAACTACGCTTAAATATATTTTAATTCTTGCAGATTTCGTATATATTATTACAGAGTTAATGATGTATTGAGATATATATATATATATATATATATATATATATATATATTCTGTTCTCATCTCTAGGGTTATTTTCACAACGTTTCGATCGATGTAACCTCAGACCTTATTATTCTTTTTGAACTTTGGAATCTTTCTCTTGAACTCAGGAAATAACACTCAAGATGAGAACAGTACTCCGAATAATGCAAATAATACGAATTATCAATACTCATCTGAAAAAATTCAGAAATAAAATACTATTATTCTCATTTCTGGAAAGAACAGTAGACTTCAGAAAATATTCATATATTCTCTCTAAGAATTTCTCATATTTCTTTTAATCAGGATTTTAGGGGAGGGGGCAAGCTCTGATAAACATATGCATCAGTGCTGTTTAAGCAAAAAAAATATTCAGTCTCGGCTTAATAACTTAATCACACAAAGACATTTTCCGTTTTCAAAGTACATAAATTATTTATTAGCAAAAGTCTGAAGCCATCAATAAAAAACCAATAGTTTTGGAGAACAGTATCGATTTTTGAAATTGACATGTCATTGAACAGCAGGTGTTTATTTAAGAATTAAATTTAATAAAATACTTTAGATTAACAGAAATACTATATTTTATGCATAACAAGATATTATCACAAAATACTTTCAAAGAATACATGAATTATATGAATACAAAGAATACATGAAATACAGGCCATATGCTTTTAAGGCCGATATGATAATATCTAATATACTAAAATAACGTCCACCACCGATATCTGTAATAAATCTAATAAATGTAATTTCACCATTTTTTGTGCAAAATTCCCAAACTTTTTACGCAAAATCGATGACGTCATCATTTTGTGTGTAAATTTGATGGATGGCCAAAAGCGCTAAATAAGAATAATGGAAATAACAGCATTCTGCAATTATTTTGTTAGATTTTCATATTTACACAAGTATAACAGTCATTAACAAATATAAATTTATTATTTTAAAATATTCAAGTATTTTTTTGTGCGCTGGGGCTGGGCTGAGATTTTCTTCTTAAACAATAGATATATGAATTCAAACGGTTAACGCATTAATAAGTTTGACGTTGTAGTTAACATATAAATAACTCACCCGTTATGGGCTTCCATATTTTAGTGTTAAAAACCTAAGTGTCAGATGAATCATATTTTTATAATAAAATATTTTTTAAATCGGTGTTGATTTCTTACAATGTTTTAAAGATGGCAACAATCATTTTTATATGAAAAAAAAAATTTTTTTTTTAATTGTAAACATTATTTTAAATTCTGTTTAAAACTGATCGACCGGAATGATAAAGTTTTAATCATTTAAATATTTTAAAAATTTAATTATTTTTTAGATTTTTTCTGTTTCAATTCAACTGATTATATTATATATTCAGAAATAACGTTCTTTTCTACAAAACATGATAATATCGAATTCATTTCCATTTTCTGTTCAGAAATTCAAGGTAAATAAAAAAAAAAACGTGTTTAAATATATGGTTAAGTGACAGCTTCAGTCATTTAGAACTGCTTTAAAGCTTCACCGCTCACTCATTTTTCCACCAAATTTCAAACAATTATTAGAGTTTATAGATCACCTTCGCAGCTATATTGTGAAAAAAAAAATGTTCAACTTTCGTTCAGTAAAACAAAAGTTCTGATGAATTTACTGCTGTTCAAAATCGTAAAAAATATAAAGACGTGAGCGACGTTTTTATGACTGGTTTCCATAGCAACAACGTCACTTCAGCACTACTATTGCTACTAATTCACTAATGAAAGGATGATAAGGAGATAATTGGGGCGATTTTATTGAAAGCAGAGAAGTGCTGTACATTGTTATTACATATGTGTTTTTGGGGGCAAAAAAATAAGATTGAAATTAAACTAAGAACAAGTGAATTTATTGGAAGCCTGAAAAAACCATGGATAACAATATAAAAATGCGAGTAATATGGTTAAGCTTAAACATAGAAAAGTAAAGGACTAGTTGTTAAAACTGGAAAAGAAAAGGACAAGATATTCTAGTAAAAATATAATAAATTTTTAACTTAAAATATTGCAGCATTAAATTTTTTTTAATTCAATTTATAACATTATATAATCAATTCTTAATGCTGCAATATTTTAAGTTAAAAATTTATATTTTTACTAGAATATCTTGTCCTTTTCTTTACCAGTTTTAACTAGTCCTTTACTTTTCCATGCTCAAGCTTAACCATATTACTTTTCATGCTCGCATATTTCTATTGTAATATATATGTTTGATTGTGGAAATATATATATATATATATATATATATATATATATATATTGTTACACATGCGATAAAAGGTGGGGATTTAAGTCATAACTAAACATAGGGGTATGATAAGAAATTTCTGAGAAGAATGAAAGTTGTTTATCTTTGTAACACGTTGCCCAAAGGGGGGGGGTATTAGGGAATTTACGGGAAAGCAAAAACCCAAGTATTTTCTCTTTCTCGCATATGTGACACAGCAAAAATAAAAAAAATAAAACAAGTGGATGGAAACGCAAGGACGAACACAATAAAAATGCGACGAAATAACGAGATAACAGACATTTTTCCAAATGATACAAAACTAGATTTATTTAAGATAAAACAAAAATAGGAAGAGTTTAATGAAAGAAAAAGAAATGCATTCAAAGTTATGGAATCTGAAGTATATCTACACGTACTAAAATGAGCGAACGTCATTGGGGGGGGATAAAAGTCTTTGCACCTACAGGTTTCTTTTGTTTTTCCCTTTTTTTTGTTTTTTTCTTGTTTCTTTTGCTGGGGTGTTTCACAACTTGACGACGATGCAGTTAATCCAAGATATTTCCTTCGGTGTGGAAAAAGCTCACATAGCCATCTCACGTGTTTTCTTTTCTTGCTCGCGTGTTATATATCTGTCTCTTTTGTGAGGGATAAGATATCACATCGTGCGTTCGGCACATTCATATCTCTTTCGCATGATGGGAAAAAGTCATCGTCTCGTTCGTGAGGAAGTAAATTCATCGCATTCTCTCGCATGACTGAAGAAGGTCGCGTCGTTCGCGTCTCGTGTATCGGCATCTCCTTTTTGCATGAGGGGAAGAAGTCATCCCCCTCCTCCTCTCACGAGGAGAGAGACCTCTTAACAGGTCGGTGACTCAAACTGAAAAAAACGATTTCCGCTAGTGTCCAGTTAAAAAAAGGGAAAGGGAAAGCGATAACTCTCCGGTCTCCCCCCTTCCTCTCTGCTTCATAATCCGGTCTAAAAATAGACTTGACGAAATCTCTAGCCGGTAAAGTCTCTGCAAGTTTTAAAGGGGTTTTAAAGTGTTTTTACGTTTGAGAAAATACATGCACATTAAACATGTGTTTTTATGGTAATCGGGAAAAATAAAAATTTTATAGTTAAATATTTAGAGAGTTATGAAGAATCGGAATCGATAATTTTATCGGAATCAGGAAAAAATATTGGAATCGTCCCATCACTAATATATATATATATATATATATATATATATATTTATTTATTATTTTTAAAAACAGTAATCTATGGACACACGTGTTTCAGAGCCTTACTCCTCTTCAGTGTAGCTTGACTGTTGTTGGGTTCGAACACCGGACCTTATGTATTTCAGTCCCGCGCCCGAACCCATTACGCTATGATGCCATAGACAATTTACTGTTTAGCAGTTATCGTTTATCTGTTTACGTAATTTGTTGTTGATTTTTTTTTTAATGATATTAAGGTTAACGTCTCCGCCTCAGAGATCCGGTATTTTTCATAGAAAGTCGCCCATTTTTTATTTGGATATATTTTTTATTTATGCATTTATTTATTATTTTTAAAAACAATTGCTTTCAAAAATAATAAAAAAAAGAAAAAAAAAAAGAGTGCATCTGAAAATGGAGTATTGCTACCACATCTGGGCAAGAGTTGCTTGGCATGCTCTATCCTGCCTTGAGTTCAAACCCGGCTTTGAAACCTTGTAGGTGATGTCCTTTTCTCTTTTCTGCAACCTCTTTCCCACAGAAGAGATGTTGCGAGCCTGTCTCTGCTCTATCGCTATTTTCATAGCAAGTGCTCGACAACTCCAATCTATGGTTCCTCTTTGCCAAACTTTCACAAAAGAAAAACACTCGACTAACTACAACCACTATATATGATTTCCCCCACTCTTTATCCGTGCCTAAATCTAAACACAGATTTCATGAACAAAGGTTCTATCCCAAAACTGCCCACCTGCAGAACACTATTCCGCTGGTCTGCTTCCCGGTTGAATACAACATGGTAGCCTTCAAATCCATAGGTTAACAAGTTCTGCTGTCTCCATAAATAATCAAATTCTACGCAATTTACACCATTAACGATTTCTACTCTACTACCTTACATTCACTAACTTGAGTGGCTTTCAGGCCTTGATAAGTGGTGAATTCTAAGTAAAAACAATCTCATATAGTATACCTGTCAAATACATAGCATATCAAATACAGGTTTCAAACTCTGGGATCTTTGTTTTGGAACTTGCTAAGTCCAACCACGTTGATGAATCATATGAGGAAACATATCCCTAGATAATTATATTTGAATATGTGTCGCTCTCCATCTGGGGGAATCACATTGGGGAAGGGAAAATTATTCCCAACTAACATTTAGGTAGAGAGTTTTTCATTCAAAAGTATCACAAACAAAATAAATAACATCTATAAAAAAAAAAAAAAAAAAAGGATGACGCATGCAATATTACATCGGCCGAAACGGTGTGAGAATAAGCCTTTTTAATACGAACACCTTAAGACACTTTTTTGCCTCATGAGATCTTAGAGTACTACAGTTTGAAACATCGTCATGTCGGTGTAGTGAATCCTGAACATGTCTGTATAAATAAATATTAATATAAATAGCTCTATTATTGACCACTATTATATAAACCCGGTGGGTGTTCTCTGGATTTGTATCCTACGAAAAAAATTCTAAACCTGGACTACTAGTGTGTATATAAGTGTGTGTGTGTGTGTGTGTGTGTGTGTGTGTGTGTGTGTGTGTGATATGGATGAATCCTGTCGATTTGGACGTATAAGCCCTGTCACAACTAAGTTGTTTGAACATTGTTTTTTTTTTTTTTACACAGGCATCACCACATTATCAAGGCCAAGAGGCCACTCAAGGATAAGGGTTAAAGAGTGTACAGTAGAAATTGGACAATATAGTAATCATTAGTAATGAAAATTCAGTAAATTTGATAACTTATATGGAACGGCTCATCAAGAACTTATTTACGTTAGACTTGAACACAACCATATTGTAGTCAGCCGGAAAGCAGGAAAACGGAAGAAAATTCCACAGGCGTGCAGTTCTAAGAAATAAACTTTGTTCATGGAATCTCCGTTTAGGTTTAGGCACAGATAAAGAGTGGGGGGGGAATTATTAATAGTGTTTTCAGCTAGACGAGTGTTTCTTGTGAAAGTTAGGCGAGGAGGGGACCATAGACTGAAGCTCAGTCGAACACTTTCCATGAAAATAACGATACATCAGAGACAAACTTGCAACATTTCTTCTGTGAGATAGAGGTTGCAGGGAAGAGAAAAGGACATCTCCTACGAGGCTATGAAGTCTATTTTGAACTCTATTAAGGCAGGACAAGTCCTTTCTAGCAGCTCCTGCCTAAATGTGGCAACAGTATTCCATCCTTCGACGTACCTGGCTCTTATATAGATAGAGAATTTACACAGACAATTTGTTTATAGTGGTGAAGGCTTTGTGCAGAACCAACCACAGTTTTTTGGTACAACTGCTAATCTCAGTCGGTGCAATGGCTGCCACAAAACAAAGCATACAGTGGACCTCAGATTTTACATTAGAGTTTTCCTTCTCCTAGTTGCATCTCTTAACGACGACTGAAGGGGCTTTTCTCCCAACGAATTAAAAATGTTCCCAGATATCAACCTGAAAATTTCTAGGTCTCGGCGTGGTATATACAGCACTTAGCCTTCCCAAATGGCTAGGATCGTTCATGTTTAATTTTGGTGATCTGGCAAAAACCGGTGTGTCAATGTGATTGTGCCGTAAATATTCTAAATTCCAAGTTGTTCATCTTTCGGTTTATTTCTTTCAGCATGTTAAAAAATGTTCAACTCTTGACAGCACCTGTTTCGTAGTGCAGAAACAATCATATAATTATTATGTGAATTTTTTAATATTTTCTGTCCTGATTCATCAGAAAAATAAGAACTCGTTAATTTTTAATATATATATATATACACATATATATATATATATATGAGAAAGTATTCATATTAAAATGTATATATATATTAATAATTGACTCAAAACACGTGTGCTAATAGAAGACATGATAAGAGGAAGCAAAGAGACAAGATATAATTTGCATGGTGACGTAACATTTTAATCAAATTAATAAAAGACAAAATTTATTTATTCTCTTTGCAATTTCAGCACTCGCTATTCCAGCCTCGGGCTGCTCGGCATAGGAAAGATCAGACCGGATCATGGCGAATAGTTCACGCTACTCAGAATTTAATTAAAATAAATAAATTTATGAATAATGCGAACAGGCCATTTATTATTCAGTAGACAGTAAATGCGTGACTTTCTAAACGAGGCTCTTTCAAAAATGAAGAGGCACCCCTGCCAATTCGAATTAAAATCAAAAATAAAAGATGAATCCCCCACTAGGTGTGTCAGAAATTTCGTGAAAAATATTGAATAATTCCACCTCGTATTTCCAAGAGTATAATTCCTCGAAAAATGTAATTCAAGCCTTATTTCTTTTTTTTCTTCAATTAAAGGAGCAAGGACCAATGTTTCATTAAAAAAAAAAAATTTTTTTAAATTAAAAAAAACTTCAGACTTTACAGGTAAATTTCTAAAAAACACTACTTTTTTTTGTTTTAAATTTGAATATATTATTTATTGATCTTTTATCTTCAATTTGTGATATATAACACTTCGATGAGTAAATTAATTATTTAATTTTTAATAGACATTTCAAAATGTGAGGCATGAATTAATTCGACCCCCTGTCTTTCCAAGCTTATAACTACTCGAAAAATGTCATTAAAGCCCTAATTTTTTTCAATTAAAGGAGCAAGGACCAAGGTTTCATTTAAAAAAAAAAGAAAAAAGAAAAAACAAAGAATGTTTTTTTAAAAAAAAGGTTTTAAACTTCGGATTTTACAGGTAAATTTCTAAAAAACACTTCTTTTTTTTTTTTTTTAAATTTGAATATATTATTTATTGATCTTTTATCTTCAATTTGTGATATATAAAACTTTGGTGAGTAAGTTAATTATTTACTTTTTAATAGACACTTGAAAATGGGGGGGGATTAAAAAAAAAAAACGTTTGTCTAAAATATTATATTCGGTTTATTGGAAAGAGCATAAAATTTCACATTGACCCTGAAAATATCGTAAAAATAGAATCAATAGAAAAATTTTGATAGATTTTTAAAGTTTAAAAATTGAAAAATACTGAGTTCGTAAAATTCAATTAATTTCATTACTGTTTTTTAAAAAATAAAAAAAATAATATTTCTATTACTTTTTATACAACTTTAATGGTTTATTTTGAAAATATAATCCATAAAGAAAATAAACAAGCCACTTTTTTGGACACGAATCCTTAATTATATGCAAATCGATGCATATCACACCACATCCTCCATGATCTTTAAAGATCAGCTCATAACCTCGTGCCAAGATCGGCAATCACATCAACCAAACACTACTATCTTCTAAAACAATGCAAGACACTACTATCTTCTAAAGCAACACTAAACACTACCAGCCTCTCAAACGAGAGACGCTACTAACTTCTCAAACACCGCTATTTACTAGGTTCTCAAACACAAAAAAAAATCAGTCAAATCATAATTCTCTATTATACAACAACGATTAAAAAATAGTCGGGGCTCCAATCACATTTCAATCTTTCCATTTCTCGAAGCTTTCAATTTTCAAAGTCCAACGCGACTCCTTTAATCTTTCCCTTTCTTTATGCTTTCGATTTTCGCAAATCCCACTTTCGTCTCAGTTGCATTGACTTTATATTTCATGCAAAAATACCTCGTAATTTAAGAAAAAAAAAGGGGGGGGATTCTTGTCCGCGTTCATGCAACATTTTAAATTTGCACCTGTTCAATTTGGTTCCAACAACTCGACTGGCCTACCCTTTCGACTTTAGTATTTATACATCGTCTTTTTTGGAGGCGAGGCCTCATTGATATGCAAATCATTGCATATCACATTACAGAATCGTCTACAAGAACACATGGCACAGTGGTTAGAGTACTTCGAAAAATTCAGTAAAAGCGACATTTTTGTGAAAACTAACTATTCAATCCTCAGTGTGGCTGACTAAAAAATGCAATTGCAAATTACTTAGGATCTTTATTCAGTCTTGGCTGACGGAATGAGAGCATGTTACTCCTTGAATTCCCTTAGAAATCCTGTGTTTGACAGAAAGAACAAGATACACCTGAAGAAGGCTGAAGGCTACATCGACCAAAATATGGTAAAAATGACACAATGAATCCAAATAATACAAATAACCAGTCCCCAGCTCAAAATTTCACAAATGTAAAAAGTGATCCTGTCTGTGTGCTGAATGTTTTCTACCAAACAACTTCGTCAATTTTTGGTTTTGAAACTTGATATATAGGGGATTTTCACCTGTGGAACAAATTCGCTTTGATTTTTAGCTTAGGTAAAAATAGTTGCTAAGGGTTCAAAATTGAAAAAAAAATTTGAACTTGGCACGTATAAGTAGACAAAATGTCTTACTTATATGCATGTGCAAATATACATTTTTATGTTTAACGTTAATTTTTAAAGTTTTTATATGCATATGGACTTCGATCAGATGGTAACAAATAATGCTGGAGAACTGTTTTCTTATCGATTCAAGTCGTATTTTTATTTTTCTCAACTTTTGAAATAACTACTATATATTAGGTACAATATAATAATGAAGTGGCTCTATAATGATAAATACAAAATCTGCATGAATTAAAATATCATATTTTGAGATATTTTATGATCGGGCAAAGCTGGGTAGCCATTACTATATACTGGGTACAAGCATTGGCTCTATAATAACAAATACGAAATCGACATAAATTAAAATATTATATATAAACGTATTTCACATATGTATTTTATGATCGGGCGGTGTGCTAGTAATAGATTTAGTGCTGAATAGAGTTTGGCATCTGGAAATTGTATGTGCTCTTGAATCCCAATTAACAGATAAAGCTTGTGTTGGTGAGATGGGGAAAGTTGGTGCTCTGTCAATGAAATTAGGATGATAAATCAGGTCCTATCTCTTCTGGGTGTCCAGTGGTTGATGTTGTAGGCTTCATAGGTGGGGTTGGGGGAGACTGATAGCCATGCAAAGAGGGGAGTCTTGTCAATAACGAGGTAACACTGGAAGGTAGATTCGTTCCAAGATGATGATAGAGTAAACGAGGGGGGGGGTGAAAATAACCATGAGAGAAACGGAAGGGAGACGGGGAGTGGTAAAAGGTGGAGGGAAGAGAACCAGTTAAAAAGGGAAAGGGGAAAAAGATGAAGAAATAGTGAGAGAGGCGAAGAGAGAAAGAGGCCATGAGAAAGGGGGGGTAAGTAAGTAATTGCTTCAATTGTTCCCCCCCTTCCGCTGAAAAATCTTTGTCAAAAAATAAACAAGTTGGTAAATATGAAGAATCACTCCACTAGGAGTGTCAGAATTCGCCATTAAAAAAAGTGATTAAATAGACTTCCTATCTTTCGAAGCTTTATGAATAATATAATTTAAACCCTAACTTTTTTTAAATAAAAGGAGCAAAAACCAAACTTTAAAATAATACAAGGTTTTATCGAAAAATATACAATATTTCTTTTTTTTAACTCAGTTTTCTTTAAGAAAAAGTTCACGAAATTCAATGAATTTTAACAAGCTAAAAATAATAAATATATATAAATTTTAAAAAATCACTTACCTATATAAAATACTAATCAATGGATGCTTCCATTCTTCATTTATGAGAATTTGTCCATATTTATATTTTATATTCCATGTATTTTTTAAATAAGAACGTAAAAACACATTCGCATTAGCCATCTAGCCTTGTGCGTGAAGAAATATGTGTCACCATAGGTAAAAAATAATCACATTTTACTTATCAGTTTTTGCCTTTAAAAAAAAAAAAAAGACACTCGAGGAATTTTTTTTTCTTTTTTCAAAAAAATACACAAGTTTTTGATTTAATATATTTTATTTCTTCTTTAAGTAGTGATTTTTTTAAAAATATCTAAAAGAAAAAAAAACAATGAATGAAATAGACAACATTATCGTAATTCTACGAAATTTTCTGGACAATATAACAAGATTATAAGGTTTGACTTAAAAAAAAATAAAAATTCAACGTGTTTTTTTTTTTTTAAAAAAAGGTTTTAAACTTTGGACTTTACAGGTAAATTAGCAAATAACTGTTCTTTTTTTTGTTTTCAATTAGCTTATTTTATTTATTGATCTTTTATCTTCAATTTGTGATATACAAATTTGAGGTGAGAAAATTATTTTTATTTGAATAGATATTGCAAAATGGGAGGGGAGTGAATAAAAAGAAAAAACGCTTTTCTAGAATATTATATTCAGTTTGTTGGAAAGAGCATAAAATTTCACATTGAACCTGGAAATATCGTAAAACTTGAACTATTAGAAAAATTTTGATACATTTTTAAAGTTTAAAAATTGAAAACAATTTAACTCATAAAATTCAATTGATTTCATTACGTAAAAAACGCTGCATGAATGTGCGCAGGCACTTTGTAAGCACTGTTTTTTTTTTTAAACAACTTTAATAGTTTATTTTGGAAGTATATTCCATAAAGAAAATAAACAACCCACTTTAAAAAGAGAAATTACGAGTTTTTTATATTTTATTCGCAGTTTTGTGTTAGGGGTGTCAAAACTTCCCAAAAAATTCTGACACACCTATCACTCCACAGCACACCCCACCCTTCCACTGCCTCCCACCAAATGTAAACAGAATTTTTGTGAAATATTAAACGATTCTTCCGCTCGGTTAATGTTGGCACATTACTTATGGAAGCTGTTCTTCTGTTCGGTTAATGTAGGCATGTTACTTACTTACAGAAAAACGGTTAATTACACTGCAGAAGCACATATTCAAAACTATACACCTCCCTCCAAAAATTTACATGCTGGATTTGAACCTACAGACCATGTCATGCAAAAAATAAAAAACAAAAAAGAAACACCCTGTTAGCTTACCCACAGTAGAATTTTCACAGCCCATTGTTCTATCATTGTTGCTAAGTGACGACATGGAAAAAATGTTTTTACCGATGATTGATAAATTAAAATAGCAGTTTTGATTATCGATTATCAGTAATTATCAGGGGTAGTCTGAGACAAAACTTAATTAAGATCACTCCCAGACTTATACACTAAAGTTCTGTAAATTTTAAAGAAAATTTGTTCAGCCATTTTGGAGTCTATAAGGAATGAACTCACACACACAAAGTTGCATTTATATAATTGTAGAGATTTTATCATTATTATCAGGAGTGGAGTATTTTGTTTTTAACAAAATCAAATAAAAAAAGACAAAAGAGTCGTTTTTGTTATCAGAAAATAGGCACAATTTTTATCTATTTTGATACTCTGAAATGTTCCGGTTTTTCTGATTTTTGATTCTGATTAATCGTCCCAACACACATACATACACACGTATAGATTGGATTTATATAAGTGAACCTTTCCACCATTATATCATTATTTTCTTCAGTTTATGTCTACTTGTTTCATCTTTGCATTGTATTACCTTCTATAAACTCAAATTTCCTCTATATTATCTAGTGCTTTTGAACCAGGGTTCCACCAAACCTTAGGGTTCCGCCAGTACAGTCCAGGGGTTCCGCAATTTCTAAATTCGAACAAAGAACGAATAAACAGAATATTAAATTCAATTTTGAAAATATATTATTATAGGCATATTTTTTTTATTTATTGTTCAAATATACTAAATTTTACATAATTGAATTCACTCCATTTGAAAAATTAAGTTGTCTTGCCACTATTAGGTTTGTTTTCATATATTCTTATACCGTCAACAGCAAAAGAATCACTAAAAATCATAAGTGTATTTTCATTTATTTTTTTTAATGCTGTTGTTTTGCAGAAAACAACTAAATTATTGCATAGGGGTTCCATGAGTCAGGGGAATGTTTCCATGGAGTTCCGCTCCAGCAAAAGGGTTGAAAAGCACTGATCTAGATTAATCATCAAATTAGATAACCTTCTTTTTTTTTTTTTTTTAATTCAGACTCATTTAAAGCCAAATGAAAATGATTTATTTTGACATAAGTAAAGAAAGCATATCCATCCCCCCTGCAGATTTATTTTAAAAACTTCAAGACATTCTAAAACATATTTACGTTTTATAGATATACTAGAAGATTACGGCCCTGTCGGTGGGGCATTAGAATACACCGACTGCCCCCCCTGCAGAGGGTAAAAGTCCCTCAATGGGGGTCCTGGATATGACCTTAAACTATATCCAGTGGTGAGGCCCCAGCTTGTGGGCTTTGGGGAGTGTGGAGCCACCCTTTAATTACGATTGCTCCCAGGGCCACTCTGACCCGGAGTGGTAGTACCTGTTAGGGTCCCAACTATGGGTTAAATAGAAACCGATGTGAAAACAACAAATATATTCTATTAAAAAAATTTTCTTTAAAATCTTTGGATTCGGCATTAAATAACCTGAAAAGGGTTGATATGCCGTAAAACAAAAACAACAAACCAACCAACCAACTAGAAGATTATCTGGCATTGCCCTGTATTAAGGATAACGTAATATTCCTTTAAAATAAAATGAAGTATAAAAAACAGAAACAAACTGAGACATGTGTATGCGAGTATCACATTTTTTCTAAACAGTTCACTTCTTGTAAGTAAATAAAAATACTTGAGCTGTCAAGTATGATGGCCATCAAGCTAGATTGCCACGATCTTTAACAAGATTTTTCAAACCTACTTATTCTTAACATAAGGAATCTGTCAGTGAATGATTCATGCATGTGCAGTCGTGAAATAGTTGATAGACAGATAAAAATCCAATGACCCCAAGTAGCAATTTTTCAGTTTTGACTTCTTAGTAGTTCTTTTTCTGGATCAAAACTGATCCAAAAGTTTTCCATGTGTCTGAATACCCTATATACCAAATTTCAAGTCTGTAGATCAAATATAGGTTGAGAGTTATCTTCACACACACACATTCTCACTTTTATAAATATATGGATTAGAGAAAAGCACAATATATATGAGCAAATTACATAAAATACAATAATCTATATATTTCTCCTTGTCGGTTCCACTTTTGTTGGAAATTATTGGGCATGTTCTGGCTGAAATTTTGCATGGACCTTTGTTATGATAAGGTGATGCGAACCAAGTATTATGGTATCCATTTGATGATTAATAGGGATTAGTATTTAATGTAAAAATGAACACAAATTTAACCGAAATCAACCATCAATTTGGTATGAAGCACTCATTCTATGTCAACGGACTATAATTTTACCAAACTAAAAAAATCCAGTATATGCATACATAAGTACATAAATAAGTAAATCAAGAAAAATATAATAATTTTATATACTTTCTTATCTCCCACCTTAAAAAAAAGTTATGATCTGATATAATACTTGGAAGAAAAATAAAACTTGCATTTTTACATCAGATGATATTGAAAAATTAAGATTTCAATGTTTAAATTAGAATTTGGTTTAAATGAGTTGGAATTAGAGTCGAGGAGATAAACATTTTTAACTCAAGTATTTATTTAATTTCTGGTAAAAATAGAAAAATTTGGTTAAGTTCACTTTAAGGCACGATTTCATTCTATGACATTCTGGTTATTTTAGAAACATGATTGCAGAGCTGGAAGATACAAAGGATTTCAAAGTACTGATTCAAGAATTCCAAACATTCTCTTGACTCCTAGATTTCCAAAGCATCTGATGCCTCCCTAGAATTCCAAAGCATCTGATGCCTCCCTAGAATTCCAAAGCATCTGATGCCTCCCTAGAATTCCAAAGCATCTGATGCCTCCCTAGAATTCCAAAGCATCTGATGCCTCCCTAGAATTCCAAAGCATCTGATGCCTCCCTAGAATTCCAAAGCATCTGATGCCTCCCTAGAATTCCAAAGCATCTGATGCCTCCCTAGAATTCCAAAGCATCTGATGCCTCCCTAGAATTCCAAAGCATCTGATGCCTCCCTAGAATTCCAAAACATCCGACTCCTTCCTCTAAATTTACAAAACATCCGACTCCTTCCTCTAAATTTACAAAACATCCGACTCCTTCCTCTAAATTTACAAAACATCCGACTCCTTCCTCTAAATTTACAAAACATCCGACTCCTTCCTCTAAATTTACAAAACATCCGACTCCTTCCTCTAAATTTACAAAACATCCCACTCCTTCCTCTAAATTTACAAAACATCCCACTCCTTCCTCTAAATTTACAAAACATCCCACTCCTTCCTCTAAATTTACAAAACATCCCACTCCTTCCTCTAAATTTACAAAACATCCCACTCCTTCCTCTAAATTTACAAAACATCCCACTCCTTCCTCTAAATTTACAAAACATCCCACTCCTTCCTCTAAATTTACAAAACATCCCACTCCTTCCTCTAAATTTACAAAACATCCCACTCCTTCCTCTAAATTTACAAAACATCCCACTCCTTCCTCTAAATTTACAAAACATCCCACTCCTTCCTCTAAATTTACAAAACATCCGACTCCTTCCTCTAAATTTACAAAACATCCCACTCCTTCCTCTAAATTTACAAAACATCCCACTCCTTCCTCTAAATTTACAAAACATCCGACTCCTTCCTCTAAATTTACAAAACATCCGACTCCTTCCTCTAAATTTACAAAACATCCGACTCCTTCCTCTAAATTTACAAAACATCCCACTCCTTCCTCTAAATTTACAAAACATCCCACTCCTTCCTCTAAATTTACAAAACATCCCACTCCTTCCTCTAAATTTACAAAACATCCGACTCCTTCCTCTAAATTTACAAAACATCCCACTCCTTCCTCTAAATTTACAAAACATCCGACTCCTTCCTCTAAATTTACAAAACATCCGACTCCTTCCTCTAAATTTACAAAACATCCGACTCCTTCCTCTAAATTTACAAAACATCCGACTCCTTCCTCTAAATTTACAAAACATCCCACTCCTTCCTCTAAATTTACAAAACATCCCACTCCTTCCTCTAAATTTACAAAACATCCCACTCCTTCCTCTAAATTTACAAAACATCCCACTCCTTCCTCTAAATTTACAAAATATCCCACTCCTTCCTCTAAATTTACAAAATATCCGACTCCTTCCTCTAAATTTCCAAAATATCCGACTCCTTCCTCTAAATTTCCAAAAAAAGCCAACCAGAGGACTCACACAATATCCGACTCTCAAACTTCCAAAATATCCGAATATGACTCCTTATCTCAAAATCTTAATATTCATGCTGTTGATTCTTCAGAGACAAAAAAACTCCACTAAAAATATTCCTAGCATTTTTATGAGCTCGATTGACTTTGGAAAGGTGTTTACAAGCGGAACTCTCCTGTTTTAAATGATAAACTATTTTTTGTATTCCAACAAATCTCATTAGTTGTGAAATATCCGATGAATGGATAAAGAATAAGAATAAAAACAGTAGACTAAATAAATGGAAGGAGGAAATTATTAATCAATCCAGGAGGAAACAACTTTGCTTTGTTCATTTCATGGCAAATCGACTCCTTTATATGATATATAAAGTAAAGCCTCCTATTTTTAAACTCAAAAACTAAAACTTTAAAGAGCTACTAAGATGGGAGTGATACCATTAAAACTAGCAACCTTTTGTGCTCCAAAATTTATTTTTCTACATAGTTACCACCATTCTTAATGTATTTTTGCCAACGATGCCTCAGTCGTAAAAGTCCAGAACATCTCTGTCACCACTCTGAAATCAATGAACTCATCTCCAAATTGTGCAGACATCAACTGCATCGGCTTCATAAACGTTCAACAGGTGATGATGTATGTTGATATATTCAATTTTTTCTGTATGAAAAAAATTCAATGACGCATCTCTGCTTCTGACACATGTCCAAAACGGGTTGCTTTTTTTTAGAGTCTTACACCGTCAATATTTGTAAGATAGAGATTAAAATTTGAGGTCATGAATGCATAAGTTCAGTCATCATAATTCAATTTACAATCCCCTCTGATTCATCGGGCGGAATAAAAATAGGAGGCATATTAAAATATATTTTTTCATTAATTTTTTTCTGTTTTACGGTTTACAAGTTGATATTTTATCCACTGTTGGGGGAGGGGTGTTGGGTTCATGCCATTCCCAACTGAATAAATGGCCTAGAGAGGTAGAGAACGTCAGTAAGTACACAAAGAAGGAGAGGATACATAACGGAGAAAGAACACCGAAGAGAACAGAAAGAGTTATATGTCTGTACAAAGAGAGAGAGAGAGAGAGGGGGGAGGGAGGATGCGTGCGTGCGTGTGCTCGCGCGTGCAATGAAAGTGGGGGGGGGGGCAGAAAAAAGGAGAAACGAGATGGAGAGTGTTGGAAGAAGTGTTACCGGAAATAGATGTACAAAAAGACGGTAGGGGGCGCTGTAAAAGAAATTGGAAGAAGAAGCGAGTTTTTAATGAATTTCTATTGCTTAGCACACGTCTGATTTCTTTTTGTATGTGTGAATAAATCTTTGGAAATAAAATAGAATGAATGGGTGCAAAATAGAAGCAGGGAATCTCGCCAAATCACCTTTGAAAAGTCCCGGGGGAGGGGGGGAGAGGGAAAATGGGAAAGATGCAGGATATGAAGAGAAACTGTTCTTTTGTAGACTTTTTACAATAGCCAAGTATTTCGATTCACACCAGGATCAGCCAGCAATAAGAAAAAGACTAAAAGAAAGCAAAAGGGAGGAAAAACGATGAAGCTAAGGGAGAGGGGGATAAAAAATAAAATGAAACAAAAAAGACGGAATCAAACGATAAGAAAAAAGATTGAAAGAAAAAAAGGAAAAAATAAATTACAAATAATAAAAGAACAAATAAAATGAAAAACAAATAAAAATAATGAAATTGAAGAAAATAAATACGTAACAAAATGAAAAATAGAAAACAGAGTGACGAAAAAAGAAAAGAAAATGAAACAAAAAAGTGAAACAAAAATTAAAATGAAAAATTAAAAAAAAAAAATTACAAATTAACAACTGTTCATAAAAAAAAACGAATAAATAATATACATACACCCGCCTGATTAAAAACAAACAAACAAAAACATTTTAAACCAATCAGATGCATTTCTCTAAATTAATTGAATTTGCCGTTTTGATCCACCTTACAAAAAGACAGACTTTTCCTTCAATAAAGAGTTTGAGTCAAAGTCCAAGACAGAACTAACACCTGCTTTACGCCAGCTTCCCTCGTCTCTCTGTCTGGTGTTGGGTAAGCGTTTTGTTTTTGGGGGCTTTTTTTTACCCACACAAACGTGATTTTTGGATTTTACCTTACCCTTTGGCTGACCACGGAGACCGCGGACACTGGAAGAGAAAAGAAAGAAACAACCCCCAGCACGGAAGAGATTGCTTCCCCCAAAGAATAACTCCTCAAATAGAGGAACAACACCAAAAATTGAAGGGACGTACCACCCGGATAACATGGAGGCAGGGGCAGCATCCCCAACAGACTTTGCCTGGGGAGATGCTCCCCACAAAGGCAGCTCCCTTAAAGAGGGAACTAATTCAAAAACTGAGGAGGCGCACCAAACAGACCTCCAAACCAAGGAGCAGCAGCCCCAAAAGACATTACCGGGGGGGGGGGAGCTCCCCACTGGGGTAGCTCCCCCAAAAAGGGAGAAAGCTCTCAGAAAGTAGAGGTATACCGCCTGGAAAGAAACACTGACAAGGAGGTATCTGCCTCAAGAGACGCTACGAAGGTGGACGCTCTCCCAGAGAAAAGCTCCCCTGAAAAAGGGAGCAGCTCTGGACACACCTAAAGGAAACCTAAGAGAATCAGGCCCGAAAGGGAAATCAAGGACTTGTACCTCACAAAGTACAAGGAATATATTGAGGGGAACATTCTCAAGCCGATACAGTGGGATTGAGAGTCAATGGAGGACAAGGTCCTGTCTTTCGTCACTTCTGACCTCTGGACTGAAAAAATAAATGGCAGAGCTCCTCCAAAAGCTTGATATACTTGCCAAGTATATGCATGAAAGGAGCTATGCTGAAAGACTCAAGCAGGGAACTTAAATGCAGGGGAGTCAAATTGTTGGAGTACCAGGGTAGAAGGAGAACTCAGGTACAAATTTTCTATGCTCCAGCCGACCTACATGCAGAAATACTAGGAGTCTTCCTTAGCCAGATCAGAGAGGTGGAGCAGGTAGACCCAGTACACTCAAAAAACGGTGTCCACTTGGGCAGCTCCACAGTAGCAATGTAACTGAGAAGAGAGGTCTTCCTAGGTATACCAGAGACAATTTCTTTCAAGGAGGCCAACATGACGGTGGTTGTTGAGGGTCGATGCCCTCGTTGTTGGTTCTGTCAGAAATAGGGCCACATGGCGAAGAACTGCCCCAAAAAAGAGGTTCCAAGCCAAAACCAGCGCCACAAGTGAATACAGTGTTGGCAGCGGGGGTGGCTACAACCACTGAAGCCAAGGAATCGCTGATACCAGCCCCGGAGTCGACAAAAGGTCAGTAGAGTACGGAGGCGGTGCATAAACAGAAGAAGAACACATGCATTTCTGCCACAACCTCATCTATTTGACAGCAGCAGCTGCAACAGCAATGGCAACAGCAACGGCAGCAACATCAGCAGTAGCAAGAGTCTCCCGGCACAAGTAAGCCCATGATTACAGAAGACGCTACACCTACATCCTCCAACGGGGGGGGGGGAGTCAAGCAGAAGCTTCCGGTCTCTCCATCTGAGTCGGAAGAGGCAGTGTCATGGGAATGTCACAGACCATATGGAGTTCAAGGACGCCCCGATGCTTACCACTTTTATGAGAGGATGTAGAGACAACAGGACTAGAGCTCTGTCGAACAAGGTGGAGAACGGCAAGAAGGCGTTCTCAAACCAGAAGCTGGTGGACAAAGAACATCTGTCACTGAAATAGTTGGCAGTGAGATGTGAAGGTAGGGTCCCTCTTTATGTTAACCCTTCGTTTTACAGGGCACTTAAACTAACCTTTCCCTTGGATGTGGGAGGTGTTGTATGAGGGACAAATTACATCCAAACTGCTCTCGGGCAGTCTCGGTAAGTTTTGCCACATCCTCACTTCCGAGGATTTCAGTCCCGTGTGTGGCTGCGTAAAGTTAGCGATCATATCTTTGAATCTGGCTACATTTAATATGAGGGGCATGAGATGTTGAAGCAAAGTCACGCGTGTGCTGAGAGATCTGGTATACTTCAGAGTAGATCTTGCCGCTATTCAGGAGACCCACTTTATTTCCGACAGGCATTGTCAGGTGCTGGTGAACGACTTTGATGCTTACTCAGCATATGACAATACCTATAGTCATGGAATCTCCTTGCTAATGAGATGCACCTTGTCAACGTTGGTGGATGTTTGTTCATGTGGACAGGAATGGGCAGACAATCGTTATCGATGTTGCTGTTAATAGCAGTGTGTTTCCGATCGTCATGGTTTATGTATTCAATTCTGCAGTAGAGAGGGCTTCCATTTTTTTTTTTTGTGTTTGGACATGTACCTGGAGAATCCGGAGCAAATAGTATTAATGAGTAATTGGAATGCTACCCTTGATCTCAGGATAGATAAGGTCGGAGGGAGTAGCGGGTCGAAGTGGTGTGACAGCAGTCCGTCAGATTCAACTGGATCACCCGTGGCGGGAGATGTGGATGTGGCATGCTAGCATGCCTTCCCATCCAAGTACTTACTTGGATCAGATGTTAGTCAGGAGAGGCAACGTAGACTTCCTATCTTGCCCCATGTTCCACTATTTAGGGCACTCGGCAGAAGGTTGAGTTAATTCAGCAGGCACTAGTGAGGCAGTAACAGGAAATGTGGTGGGTTAGCACTAAGGCTACGATTAGACACTTCTATATCCAATACAGCCAACGCCTTGCTCAAGAAAGGGCTAGGGCAAAGAAGCGTATAGACGATAGGCTGACTCGGGCAGTGACTGGAGGGAGGGGAGGTCCCATAGAAATAGCACTAGCTAAGGATGACCTCAATCACTTGATTAGCAAGCAGTATGAAGGTCCAGTAGTTAGGGCTAGGTTAATGAAAGTTTCTAACGAAGCTGTGAATATTGACACTGTTGAGCATAAAGCTTTTCTATGTCACGATTTGGACAGGTAGATTCACTAAGTGAATGACCTGGAAGAACACACCCTCATATCAATGCGAGAGATCTGTGAGGGGTTTCGGGAGTATTTATCAGAGAGCTTCAACGATCTACCCACACTCGGGGTCGAGGAGTTTAGCAGCTATTTGGCCGACGCCACGTTTCACGGCGGCTCAAGCGGCTAGCTATGATGGTTCGATCACGGATCATGAGATCATTACTGTGTTGAAGCAGGTCAGCTACAATAAATCTCCAGGATGACTTGATGGTTTTCCCTATGAATTCTACTTGAGTTTGTCACCCATGTTTGCCCTTAATCTGAAGGGTGTATTCAACCATTGGTCTGCTCAGCGCTCTATTCCCAAGCAGGTGACCAAGGGAGTGATCATATCACTGAGGAAAGGTTAACGGCACGGTGGGGAGGAAAATTTAGGTGATTTCATACCTCTGACTCTGCTAAAAACAGAGATGAGGATTTTGGCAAAGATTCTTGCGAATCACTTGCAAGTTGTCATCACTGACTTGATCGAATTGAACCAGTGCTATGCTGTGAAGGGGAGATCGATTCAAAACAATCTGGATTTGTATCCCCACGATCATAGAGAGAATAGAAGATGACACTGAAGCTGCACTGATCAATTCAGATCAGTTCAAGGCTTTCAATAGGGTCGACCATCGTTTCCCTGAGATCTGTTTTACAGGCCACCGGTTTTAATCCGGACTTCTGCAAGTGGGTCTTCGTTCTGTACTAATAACGTCACCGTGTGCGTATGAAGCGGCACAGACAACAAAGCGGTGACCAAGACGTTCTTTCAATATGAAAAAGTAACAGAGGCCGTCTTTAACCGCAGCAAGTCTGTCAGCCTGCAGTTGGGCACCTGGAATGGTGAAGCTGCACTTCCAGGCATATTCCAGTCTGCATTCTGGACTCTGGCTTGGACCAGGTCTACATGGATAAAAACTGATCAGAAGTACAGATAAAAGCCGAAACATCATTGGAGACTTGAATTTGAAGGAGATTATCCTTGGAGGGTCAAGCAGAGGCGTCCTCTACTTACATTTTCACGTTCATTCTTTACTAGTTGTCTGTACTATTCCTTCCTGTGAAACTCCTCCAAACTTTCACAGAGCTCCTCTCCTCACTTTTGTGGGAGAAGAGAAAGCATTGCGTTCATAGGTCTGTACTTAAAGTCTGAGCACAGGAGGCTTGGGACTGCCCGATCTCAAATGTCATAAACATACCAAAAAGTTGGCTTTCCGAGGCCGTTGGCTGGAAGAGGATGTTCCATGGGTCCCTATGGTTGGAAGCGCTTTCCCCAACCTTAAACTCAACCCCTTGGTCGAAGGCCGTTGTAGTCTGAAGGAGGAATCAAAGTTCTTTGCCGAATGCCGAACTGCACGTAGAGCTTTGCCAGGGACTAGTGTCCTCTCACAGCCTAGGAAGAAACTTTATCGGGCATTAATGGTGGATTCCCTGAGGGAGCGGCTGGGATGGTCAGAGAAGGAGATCCACTCAAAGTGGAATGGTCGCCAGATGAGACTTTCACAATTCGGAATTTTCCCTGACCTGGCGACTGGTCCGAACGCACTGCCTCTTTTTACCAAACTTCACAAGGAAAACGAAAGAATCGCTCCCTTGTGTCTGTGCTGCAATGACCATGAAATTGAAACAGCTGAGCAAGCCTTTTTCTATTGCAGCCGACTTCAAGGAATCATGGAATATGTCAAAGAGGTAACGGCTCGCATTGATGCCAAGCGCCCACATTTCCTTGATGCAACATACCTCATTGACAATATGAATCTGCTGCTGTCCGAAGAGATAAGAATGGTTTTTCTGGTCATTCTAGCAGTAACGAGAAGGGTGATCCAAATCACCAAACTCCAAAAGGTCTACAAGGGGAACATCTGTTCCAGATCGGGATCTTATTGCTTACTTTAAATATCTGCTTAAAGTGAAAATCAGATGCGATTGGAAGATGTTGCATAACACTAGTTTATGCATCCATTAAGGAGGCAGGTTTGAATTAATGTTCTCGCCGTAAAACCTGACGCACACGGTCTTGGGTTCTTCGGAACCCATCCCGCAAGAATAGCTTAGACTTTCAAAAGACTCGTTCCTGTTTTTTGTTTCGTACAAGCCTGCCTAACCAATGCATCCTTTTCTTTTTGCCCTCAGTCTTCCCCCACTTGGAGAGCACCTTCCACCCCTATTTTTCCTCCCCAATATTTTCTTCCCACATTCCCAAGTAAATCACCATAATCCCAACCATCCTGCTTGTTTTCAGTTCTTGGAAAACAGTGGGCGATCTAAAACTTAGGGTCGGGAGGACCATACTAACACACAATCTTTTCTTTTGGGTGTTTCTTAGTTTTTCCTCACTCCCCACAACTAACGTTTTTACACCAAATTTCAAGATTTTTCATCCAATGAACTTTTTTCTCATTTTGCACCTTTTATCATCTTCTATAAAATTTCACCAGTCTGTTTAAATGTATGTATGTATGTTTGTATGTCTGCGTAAAACTTTCTACAGAGACAACGGATTTTCACAAGATCGGTATTGTTTTTAAGCTCAACCCTTCGGACGACAAATATCAAAATATCGGCTAAAAACATTAATTCATTTACTTTCAGCTGGGCACTTTTCTATAAGGATGGGTCGCCCTTTTTTGCCAATATTTTCGAAAGTCATCCCCGCTTTTCGATTGACTAGCCTTAATTTAAACCTATATCACTTCCGGTTTGGCGATGGGCACAACAACAAAGATGTCACTTTTTTTCCCCCCACATTCTTTTCCTCTTTCACGGTACCGGTTCGAGCCTAACTACCTACTATCACTTTTTTTTTTTTTTTTTCTCTCAACACATTTCACGAAAAACACCCGTCTAGCCGAATCCACTGTGAAAAATTTCCCCCACTCTTTATCTGTGCCTAAATCAAAACATGGATTCCATGAACAAAGCTTCTTTCTTAGAACTGCACGCCTGTGGAACTCTGTTCCGTCTGCCTGCTTCCCACCTGACTACAACTTGGATGTGTTCAAGTCCAACATTAACAAATTCCTAATGAACCGCCCCCTTAAGTAAACACTTCATCAAATCTCCACACTAACGTAATGTACTTGCAACAACCCTTATCCCTGAGTGGCTTCTAGGCCTTGATAAGTGGTGACCACTGTGTAAAAAAAAAAAAAAAAAAAAAAAAGAAACAGACACACACACACATCCAAACACACACACCTCCAAACACCCAGGGAATGCCGGCCACCCAGATATTTTCCTATAGTTTTATTTTTTGTACATTTTATCAAAACTGGGAGCTTGTTTGGTTAGAGGGTTACTTTTAGCAAAGAATGTTTTAAGAGATTATTATTTTGTTGTTGTATTGAGTATTGGAGGCTTTTATATATTTGTGATCTTGCGTAGAAGGGAAAAGGAAACAAAAGGAATTGAGGTGCATAACAGAATTGTGGAGGAGTGGGGGCCAAAAATGGGAAATTAAGTCAACTCAAGTAGCATTTGGGGCAGGGAGGAGAACATCTGAGAGGAAAAGGACCCTGCTTAATAGGGCATGCAGCTAATAAACAAAATGTTATGGAATTGAAGGGACGCGTCACCCACCTCAATTTTTTCCCCCAAGGAAGAATAGAATAGAAAATCTTACTGATAGAGGAATGGGCAAAGTAGGGGAGTACGAACACAAACAAAATGGCGATCATATATGATGAAGATATGTCCCCCTCCTTTCTGTCTCCAGGGCACAAAGGAAGAAGATCAACAAAGCACAGAATTTGTGAAGCCCAGCGAGGCGAAATCGATGCTAACCAGTTATGAGAAAAAAGGATGATTGGATCTTCAGTTTACACCTGAGAACAGATTTGGATAGACTATAACTACATCTATGAGTAAGCAAGACAGCAGCACTTACTCTAACTGGGTTGATCCGGTTTCCTCCAAAAGAGGAAGTCTAAAGGGAATATTAAATTCACAAGCAGTTCCTAGTTGCATGTATGAGATGCCGTCAATATGTTTCTAGACTTTATTGTACAAACATTTAAAGTTGTTGTAGACTCTTGAAAATTCAGTATGTTATTGCTATACATCTTATGAGATGACTGACCAATTTTTATGATTTCAGGTTCAAATGAACAGCTACAGCAGGAACTGGAATACACCCTACTATAGCTGTCACAGCTGGTGAATTTCAAAAATGCAATCTGGACGTGGGGATACTCTAGAAGAACGATATGCAATAAAATTCTGTTTTAAATGTGGAAACAATGCCACAGAAACGTATGGAATGCTTCAGACTGCTTTTGGACCATCTTGCATGAATTGAGCATGAGTTTTTGAGTGGCATAAGAGATTCAAGAAAGGCAGCGAGTGTGTAAGGGATGATGATAAGTGTGGGAGGCGTAAGGAAGTACTTGGCAAGTATACCCAATGAACCAAGTGCAAATGAGATACAAACAATTGCACTAAAAGGACCTCTTGGTTAGACTCTTATTTATTTTTTCTTCCTTTGAAGATTGTAACACTAGGTATGGGGCAGCCAAACCAGCTGCCAACATTGCCCTGCTTCTTATTGAAACCAACCGAGAGCTCTTTTTAGTATCCTCGTTGTTCCCTTAAGTGCAATTGTCTGGATCTCTTTTGCATTTGGTTCACCAGGAATATTAGTTAGGTAGGACTCCAGGTTCTACCAATTATTATAGGTGCCACAGGGTTGTTGGACTCCCTAGAATAGAGGTAAATGTCAGACATCTGGTTGGATGTTCCACCCCTTAGATGAAAAAGATGAAAAAAAAGGGAGACAGAATCTTAAAAAGATCTCTCAGTTGGAATGTATAAAATAGTGGATAAATGTTTGCCATCTGGTAGAATGCCCCATTCTCAGCTTAAATAAACTGATAAGAATGAATTGAAAAATCAAAATAAAAAAGTCGGCATGAGAGAAATCACGGGGAGGGGGGGGGTGCTATTATACAAGGTGACACAATGGAGTGCGTAAATATCTCCACTGAAAAATCTGTAATATGCTGAATATCCAGTGTAGCAGCAAATTGTGGGAACATGTTTACCAGAAAAAACAGTTGGAAATAAGTCGTACACCATCCATTATGATTATGAAATTCCTACAGCTACATTAAAGAGCTGTTAAGCCTGACGTAGTGATATGGGACAAGAGGGAGAAAGTAGCAACCCTGGTTGAAGTAAGTGTCTACAATGACGCTGGGCTTAACACAGCTTAGATGGAAGAGAAAACAAAATACCGAAGACTTATGTATGACATAAAAAGAAACTGGAATCTTTAAAAAAATCTCCATCATTCCAGTAATTATAAGAGTAACAGGACTTATGAAAAGAATTTTAAAACTACCTGTCGAATATATTTGGTGAACCCAGTGCAAGAGAAATACAAACAATTGCACTGAAAGGAATGGTTAGAATTTAAAAAGATCTCTTGATTAGAGTGATTGAGAGAGGATTAATGTCTGGCATCTAGCAGGATGCTCCATCCTCATAAAAACAGAATGATTAGAAAATTAAAACAATAGAGACGGTTAGAATCTCAAAAAGATCTCTTGGTTGGAATATATAAGATAACTGGTGAATGGTGGGCATCGTTTTTTTCTTTTTACTCACATTCACCTTAAACAAGGCACATTGCCACTTGGACGTAAGGGGCTACTAATTGGGACCATGCTTAAGAAAGATTAAGAAGATGTTGGTTTACATTACATTTAAACTTCTGCATATCAGTACAGTTTCGGAAGCAGGTAGCAGGAAGAGAATTCCAAAGTAGCTGTTCTAGGGAAGAAGCTATTTGAGTAGAAAACTTTCTGACATTTATGGACCTCAACAGTGAAGGGGTGTGATTTTGTTGCTAAGCGGGTTTGTCGGGGATATATACATCGAAGGGGCACAAGTGCAACGAGTTCATCAGAACACATTCCATTAAAATATTTGCAAAACAGGCACAGGGATGCAACATTGCGGCGATGGGACGGGGGTTGGAGCCTAGTTGACAAAGTGGGACTTATTAGATTGGAGACCCTTTTTTTGGACCCAACCCAAGAGGGAGAGACTAGTGGATGCACCAGCCCAGATGTGGCAACAATACTCCATACATGGATGAATGGTGGCCTTATAGAAGTACAGGATACTCTCAGGTGTGAGCAGTTTTCTAGCACGATAGAGGGAGCCCACCTTCCTTGGAGCAGCCTTTGCAATGTCCTCAATACTTGAACAAACTGATTAAAAAAATTGATAAAAAAAAAAAAAAATGGTCGGCATAAGAGAAATAAATTTTTCAAAAAGTCAGTTACTTCCCTTTAAATGATAACATTAAATGATATTTATATATTGATAACATTAGATAGCATTAAATGATAAAATTAAGTTTTTAATAATGAAAAAAAATCATAAATTTCGAAAATTTTGATTTAATTTAAACATCTGTAGAGTATGTGACTAAAAATGCAGCAATAACACAATTTTGCAGACTTGCTAGTCGCATTAGGAAACAATATTGTAATGGATACCTTTTGAAAAGTAATAAATGACCATCTGATAAAACTTGATATTTGGACTTTAGAAAATTATTATATCAGACTACTTTATCACTCGAAGCTAAATAAGTCGGTTGATAAATATTACTATGTAAGGATTGAAAATGATGGGTGGAATGAACAGAATTTGATTATTTAAAATGGTTCAACATGTATTTGTTAACATTGGACTTGAAAATGACCACATTGTAGTTAGCTCGGAAGCAGTCCAGTTTTTGCAACTCTTACAGTGGAATTCCCAAATTGATCACCCATCTGGCACTGACCAGGCTCAGCATTGCTTAACTTCAGTAGTCTAATGAGAACTGGTGTGTAGTATTGTACCGATTAATCAGAATCAGGAATCGGAAAAATCGGTAGTTTTTGGGGTATCGGAATCGATATCGGAAAAATGTGTGTCTAATTTCCGATTCCAAAACCGATTCTTTTAATATTTATTATGTTAATTTTTCATTGCTGATACCGTTGATAAATATTTATTCGTTTTAAACTATTAGTAAAACTAACCTCTATAGATCATGATAACATTAAAAGATCTAAATTTATTTTATCTGCGTAAAATAAACAAAATAAAACTTGAAACTTTGCGAAAATTCGCTAGATAACCTTTAGAAGAATGCAGTTTATTTTCAAGGTATTGAAAGAATTGTTTAGATTTAAAGAAATATTTTGTTAAGAAAAATAATATCAAACATTATTGCTAATTAAATCAAAAGTAGAATATAATAGTGTTGGATTTTGTCCGGTTAGGTTTTTGTCAGCTTCCTTACTGGCATTATTATACTATTTAAAAAAACACCGAATATATGTCAACTTATGTCACGGTAACATATATTGAGCGAATTTCTAACAGTATTTTGTCTAGTTTATTATTTATAACATCTTTTTCCCGAACTTACAGTGTTAAAGAGAGAGTCGGGCGCCATTTTGAATTTTCCAATACATCGGTAAACATTGTATGCTTTTCGAGCTGAATAAACATGTTACATTGAATAAAAACACAAAAAATGTATCCAGTTTGGTAGAAAAGTAACTTATCTTGCCTTTGATAACATTTATTTGTTATATATTTGTTTTTTGACAACTTTTTCGAATCTATGTGTACAGTAATACAAACCCTAGAAGTCTTTAAAAAATGTGTCACCATTGATAGATGGAGGAGTTAAGAAGAAAAAGTGAAGATAGAAGATTTAGAGATCGAAGCGGCCAAAGGTAAATTCAAAATAGCTCTTCCATAATGTATGTTGAAAGAAAATATAATGGAATAAAAAATTAAACGATAAAAGCCTTAGCCTGAAAAAGTATGCAATGAAGAATTTCCAGTGATTGATGAGAGAGTGGAAGTAGATATTTTAAAGTGAGTGAAAGTTACACCCACTTTCTCTAAGTATAACTGATTTGTGGGAGTCAGGATGGTCAAAACTAATACTATTTGTGGCTGATGAAATGTTGTTCTTTTTTTGAGATTAGTTTGTTAAAATGCACGGACATAGACAGAACAGGACTGATCTAGAGAAGTAAACCCTAAGCAAAAATCCTGGTAGTAGTAGTTTCATTTGCCCTCACTGACAAACGCATGATCTGGTTTTGAGAAAAAAAGTGGCTTTGTAGATGATCATATATATTTGACAATGAGAAGGCATTACTACTCAAGTAAGTAGAATACCATAGACCAAATTTTCCCAAAGTGGGCTCCACAGAGCCATGGGGCTCCATAAGTGATGCTGAAGGGCTCCACAAGCCGTTTCTTAACCCTGGCTATGATGGTATTTTTATATATATTGCCTACAAGAGGTGTGTTTTTTTTCACATCACATAAAATCAAGTCTAGGTTCTTTGAAAAAGAATTTTTTTATCAAAAAACAATACAAACATTCAAGCATAGGTTTCATTCATTGATTAATGAAGTTAGGACAAAGAAGAATTCTATAGTATTCGAAGACACCTTTGTTGCAGTTGTTTGTAATAGTAAAAACTAGGCATTAAAAAATTAACAGCCAGCATAGCCTAAGGGTTAAAGAGGACCAAGTGCTTTATATGGAAAAATTAAATGACTACAATTACATTTAATTATTAATCTTTTTTACTGGAAAGAAATAGGATACATAACTACAGATGTAATGAGTTTCAGGACGGTTCATGAAACAGTAAATAAAAGATGCAACAATTTTTGATTAATAAAAAACAAAAAAATGGTTGTAAACACGAAAAAATAGTAAAATCACAAACAGGAACAACTAATGAACAGGTAAGGAACAACTAATGAACAAGTATAATTTGAAATTAATGTTTTTTCATATTTATTTTAGAATTTATCTTGTTAGTGCTCTGTGAGAAAAATTGGCCTTTCTCAGGGGCTCCATGGTGTCCTGAAGTCTGGGAAACCCTGGCATAGATTATGTGCAGGTTTGACATGCCACATATACGATGGAAGCCTTCAGAAAAATATTTCATCTCCAACTGATGGATGACTTGAGAAGATGAAGATGATCTAAAAGTTTATATAGATGCGCAGGTGCAACAGCTGTGCGCCTAGCAACCAATGCTTTTTAGATCAAATCTGCAACTAAGTAAAGAGACTGGGAAGCTGAACAATTTCAGAACTAATCGAAATAGATCTTCCCAACCAAAATTTAAAAAAAACAAATGATGAAAATGTCATCTTACCCATGTCATCATCTTTATCCATCTTTGAATTCAACCAGTAAAAATCCTTAGTGTTAATTTTTCATTCCCTACAAAAAATAAAGAAAGGAAAAATTAAATTAAAATATGAACAAAAGTTTAAAAATTTGAATCAAAAACATTTTATATATACTTTTTCAGAAATTACTTCACAGTTCTCACTAAGTAGAGCTTCGTAGTATGAAATGTGTGTGTGTGTGTGTGTGTATATATATATATATATATATATATATATATATATATATATATGATGAGAATAATGGAAATAGCATTCCGACAAAATAGAGAAATAAAAAGGAACAAACCGAATTATGTGTTCAACATTTCGCCTTTATTTTAAGACTTCCTCTGGATTCATCTGGAGGAAGTCTTGAAATGAAGACGAAATGTTGATGAACAACATAATTTGTTTTTTTTTTTTGTTTGTTTTTTTACATGGAGGTCACCACTTATCAAGGCCCGGAAGCCACTCGGGGATAAGGGTTATTGAATGTACAGTAATCAATGGGATAGTATCATAGTAATCATTAGTATTGGAGACTTAATAGGAGTGTCTTACTTAAGGGGGGGGGGGGCGATTTGTCAGAAATTTGTTTATGTTGGACTTGAATACATCCAAGTTGTAGTCAGGTGGGAAACAGGCAAACGAAAGAGAGTTCCACAGTCGTGCACTTCTAAGAAAGATGCCCTGCTCATGGAATCTACATTTGGATTTAGGCACAGATAAAGAGTGGGGAAAATTAATGACAGTAGTTTCAGCTAGACGGGTGTTTTTCGAGAAAGATTGACGAGGGGGGAACAGAGATTGGAGCTCAGACGAGCACTTGCCACGGAAATAACGACGAAACAAAGACAGGCTCGCAACGTCTCTTCCCTGGGAGAGAGGCTGCAGGGAAGAGAAAAGAGCATCCTCCACTAAGGCACGAAATCTATTTCGTACTCTGTCAAGGCAGGATAGGCTGCTATAGCAACTCCTGCCCAGATGGGGCAGCAGTACTCCATCCTGGGACAGTTTGTTCCTTTTTATTTCTTTCTCTCTTTCTATATATATATAGATAGAAATATATTGAAAAACATATGGTAAATAGTTGATAACTACACATGTAGTTATTTCTAATAACTACATGTGTAGTTATTTCTAATAACTACACGTTTGTTTAGAAAAAAAAAACAAATCTGACATTAAATTGAACAGTTATGCATTAATTTGCTGATTCAAATATTTCCACTTAATTCTTTCATTTTTAAATCAACAATTTTTATTATTGTTCTTTCGGAGGGGGGATGAATATCGATTAAAAAGTTTTCCACATGTCTGAATACTCTATATACCAAATTTCAAGTCTGTAGATCCAAAATTTGTTGAGTCTCCACACACATTCTCACTTATATATATATATATAAGTGAGAATGTGTGTGGATTTCTGTAGAAATATATTTTCTTATAATATATACCAATCCTTATTTAAGAAGCTCGATGTAATTACAGAGCAATATAGTGAATAAATGACAAAAGAACTATATTCCAAAATTCATGATGTTGACCGTCTTATAATTTATTCCTTTAATTCAGTTGACATTTACAATTCTTGACAGTATCTGTTTCGTAGCGCAAATCAATCACTTAATTATATCAATCAATGAATCTATTGTGTCCTTAACTCATCAGAAGAAATAGCAATACTCAATCCCTCAAAAGGAAATAAAGTGCGATCTGACATGATTAAAATCCGAAAAGTGGAAGAGAAGCTGCCACAACACATTCGACCCCGCCCCTCCACTGCCGCCCCCAAATGTAAACACAATTTCAGTGAAATCTAAAACGGTATTCTACTCGGTAAATGTCAGTGCGTTACTTATGGAAAAGCGGTTAATTACACTGCAGAAGCACCTGTTAAACTGCACAAGTTCTATAATTGAGTACTCTCCCCCCCCCAAAAAAAAGAACAAAAAACATGAAATATGTTTTTGTAAACCGCTCGTGAAAACTTAATTTTTTCAGATCAATTAAAAGGGGTTAATACCATGCAAACCGTAAATTTGCGACGGATTTAATTATCAGATTTGTGGCCACTGGCCAGCAACATCAAATATCTCTTAAAAAATTAATGGCCAGTGTTCTGTTGTAACAAAAGGCAATATTTACCTTTTAATTTATTTTAATAAATATTACTCTAAATACTGTTTTTAATTTGTTGTCTTGTCTTTACGTTCTTTCTTTTCGCTCAAGATTTATTGGAATTTGCCCTCTTCTCCCCTCCAATAAACCTTACTTTTTTGCGCCAACGCCGAGGGTGGGGAGGGGGAATTTTAGTTCAATGTGGCATATTTAGCCTATTTTGGCGTTTTTTTTTTCGTTATTGGAAAACAAGATGGCCGCCATTAAAAATGATAGGGATTACGCTAAATACTGAATGTCTTTAAATATGGATAACTGCAGGTTTGCGCAAAAAAATGAATGCGATATTCGTTCTCAGCGCACACGAAAACCTAAAAAAAAGTCGACAAATTAAAGATGAATGTCGAGGGGCCGGTAAACTGAAAATTTACCGAATTTTTAATAGTTTTATTATTTAGGCATTTAAAAAAAAAAAATAATTGATTTCATTTGTTGGCACTTGTACAGTTTAATCAAGACATTAAAAAAAAAATATCGAAAAAAAGATTATATTGTACGTATCCGTTTTGGACTGAAGATCTCTGAAAAAAAAATATATATCACAAATTGAAGAGAAAAGATCAATAAATAATATATTCAAATTTAAAACAAAAAAAGTGTTGTTTTTTTTTTTTTTTTTTTTTTAGAAATTTACCTGTAAAGTTGAAGTTTAAACCCTTTTAAAAAAAAAACAAAAAAAAAACATGTTTGTTTTTATTTTTAATGAAACCTTGGTCCTTGCTCCTTTAATTGAAAAAAAATAAGGGCTTGAATTACATTTTTCGAGGAGTTATAAGCTTGGAAAAAACAGGGTGGAATTATTCAATATTTTTCACGAAATTTCTGACACACCTACAATATCACCTTTTTTCGATATTTTCATTTTATAATGTCTTGATTAAACAATTTTTTTTTCCTTTAAGAAATATTTTCAATCATTTGATTTTTAAGAAAATTTTCGGCACTTTGACACTATTAGGACGAAATTTCGAAAATTGTAACACTGAATTTCACATGAAAACAAAAATATCTACATATTCCTCGTATTTTACAAATGATTATATCAAAAAATTACGAAAATCGATAAGGTAGAAAATTATTTATTAAAGAAAATAAAAAATAGAATTTGATGAAAACAATCGTAAGACACCCAAGAGGTCAAAATGGAGATAATTTTCCGTTTCGATTTAAACAAGATGGCCGAAAATTCTATTTGCTGACACGATTAAAGTTCGTTTTTTTTTTAATAATTCGGGTAATATTAAGGTAATTTCGACTGCATAATTTGGAAGCTACCATTGTAATTTAGGATTTGTATTACTGTACACATACATTCGAAAAATTAATCAAAAAACAAATATATAACAAATAAATGTTACCAAATGCAAGATAAGTTACTTTTCTACCAAACTGGATATATTTTTTGTGTTTTTATTCAATGTAACACGTTTATCCAGCTCGAAAAGCATACAGTGTTTACCGATGTGATGTATTGGAAAATTTAAAATGGCACCCGACTCTCTCTTTAACACGTTAAGTTTGGGAAAAGGTGTTATAAATAATGAACTAGACAAAATACTATTTAAAAAACCACCGAATATATGTCAACTTATGTCACGGTAACATATATTGAGCCAGTTTCTAACAGTATTTTGTCTAGTTTATGATTTATAACACCTTTTCCTGAACTTACCGTGTTAAAGAGAGAGTCGAGCGCCATTTTGAATTTTCCAATACATCGGTAAACACTGTATGCTTTTCGAGCTGAATTAACATATTACATTGAATAAAAACACGAAAAATATATCCAGTTTGGTAGAAAAGTAACTTATCTTGCCTTTGATAACATTTATTTGTTATATATTTGCTTTTTGACAACTTTTTCGAATCTATGTGTACAGTAATACAAACCCCAAAAGGGTCCTAATAGTGTAGAAGCGGCAAAATTACAATTTATTTGTTTTTTTGTTTTTTGTGGTAAATGTTACTTTACGCTACAACAAACCCCCGACCACGTCTGCCCTATTCTGTACTTTAACCTTACAATTTAATAAAAACATATAATAAAACTTTAATTAAACTTGAAAATACTATTTTTTTTTTAAATAACATAGATCAATAAGTGTCACTAACATTCCCCCCCCCCCCCATTTTGGTGTGCAAGGATTAGAAGCTATTTTGCAATCTAAACTGCACATCTACCTTTTTTTCTGTATCTACATTCTAAGTTGAATTCTAGACTGCATTTTTATTTCAGAAAAAAAGTATCATTACAAAAGAATCGATTTTATCGACCATGTTTATCGAATTGCAAGCGAAATAAGATATTCAAATGGTCACTATAGTACGATTGAGCGTGAAAAGTTTTCAACAATGAAAAAAAAGTGAATCACTCGATTAAACATGTCTAAACAAAAGATTGCTGGCAAAAAAAAAAAAGTAGAATTATCAAAATCATGTTTTAAAATGTTTAGTAAAAATAATAAACACGAACCTTTGAGCAAGAAACATTTGCAAGAAAAAAACTATTTTCTCAATGAAAATATTAAAAGGGTTGATGAAATATTGAAGACGATCGATGAAAAATTAGAAATGGAGAAGGGTCGTTTCGGTTCAAAATCCAAATTTAATTAATTAATTGATTAATTCTCTAAAATAAACAAACAAAGAAAGCATAATACAAATACGATTAACAATAACTAGGTAAAAAAAAATTAAGTGTAAATTTCAACATTATTATAAAATACATAATTGTTTTCGTGTTTCGGCAAATGTACCATTATAGTTTTGGAGGACATTTTTCCCCCTTCCCCCCCCCCCTCATCCAGAACAACAGGAGAATTCAGGAAATTTTTTCAAATAATTTCTTCGAAAATGCACAAGTGCACATTTTTTTTTTTTTTTTTTCAAAAATCTCTACAAACTAAATTCATACTAAAAAAAAAGCACGATTTGTCTGATTATTTATTGAAATAAATAATGTTATAATTTCGATAAATTACAACAGGCATTTTTTTTTCTAAAATGAATATGAAAACGATTTTTTCTTTCAAACTAACTTTTAAATAATAAATATCTATAAGAAAAGAAAATTCTCAAATGAATAAAAGTTGATGTATGATTTTAAAAGAAAACGAACTTTTAAAATAATAAAATGTAAACATTAAATTTATGGCACTTTTGCAGTATTCGGGCGAGCGCCGTTGTTCGTGGCCGATAACTCTAATTTCTTCTTAGTTAAATAAATAACAAACAAGACAAAAATATTTGAAAATCAGGCTTTGTTTAACTTTGGCATCCACGTTATTCTCCGAGACGGCGGTGTATGCGAAAAAAAAAAAAAAAAAAGTCCCCGGCAAACGTTTCCTCGGTTTATTTGGAAATTAGATTTTTCCAATCGGTTATTTTGGAAATGAGATTTAATTACATTTAAAAAAAAAAAAAAAAAAAAAAGAGATTAAATCGGAGGCATTTTTTTTTCCGAGATGTCTTTTTTTCTCCATCGTCACTTTGAAATTTTATTTAGCAATAAAATAATAAACCAATTTACAAAAAAAAAAAAAAGAAAGAAAAGGTACTAGTACAGTTTAATTAAGACATTAAAAAAAATGAAAATATTGAAAAAAAGTTTATATTGTAGGTGTCCGTTATGGAATGAATTTCTCCCAAAAAAATTTCACTCAAGTAGTTTTGTTTGTTTTTTGTTTTTTTACAGCGAAAAAACAATTTGTTATGATACTGAACAAAAGATTCGATTTTTAGGAAGAAAAGCTAGTATTAAAGATGGGGAGGGAGTGCCGGCGATTTAAGCTGAGTTATCTCCCCGTGGCGTGTTCTAAAATCCCAAAATTAAAAAAAAAAAAAAAAAATCAAAGATGACTACCTTCAATGTGCTGTCATAAAAACGTGTTTTTCCACTTAAAAAAAACACACACACTACTCGATCAAATTAAGTGACAATTTTTTTCGAAGATCTTCAATTCAAAACGGATACGTACAATATAACTTTTTTCGATATTTTCATTTTTTAATGTCTTGATTAAACTATACAAGTACCAAATTTCATTTAACTTATATTATTTTTAATAAATTAATTTGTTTAGTGCTTATGCAGAACAGGTACTACGGTATGCGTCAGCATATTCCGGTCAGGTCACATAAATCGTTGAATGTGCCGAAACACTTTTGCCAATAAAATTGCAGCTGGCAACAATTAGCAAATGCGATAACAAATATTGCGGAAAATTCAGTGAATTTGTACACACAATAGCAAAAATCGTTATCACGCTTCAGTTTCTGGAAGCAAGTGTTGAATTTTGTCAAAAATGGAAACTTATGTGCAAACAAAACGCTCTTACCCTAAACGAAACAAAATCATTAAAAAACGTTTTTAGCTATCAAAAAATAAAATAAATATTTATTCATGAAACTTACCCTACGATGTGTTGTTTTTGTTCTGAATTTAAGCTTTTTTTCTTTTTAATTTAATAAATCAAAAAAAAATTTCATGAAAATTACAAAATTTGGCCATTATTTTTGTGTAAAAAAAAACAAACTTTTGCTCTGCACTTTCCGGCAGTTTACGTAACGTACCCGTAATATACTGACGATAACGCGGCCATATTATGCATAGATACTGTGAGAAATTCCACATGCGGCAGCCATCTTTTCTTGTTGTCCGCCAACGCATTAGTAGTCAGGTGTTATATATATATATATATATATATATATATATATATATATATATATATATACATATATATATAATTTGAATGTGTCAGGTGATTTGACTTGGCGCGCTTTTTGTATCTTGCTTTCCTTTTCAGTGTAACAGAAACTCGCCAACGGGACAGACTCATCCCAGCGGTTCTCTCTCGAGGGAGCCAAAACAATTCCTTCATGGACACCAAACAGTTGGTGAACGAAGGCCACAAATCTACAAGCAAAGACAACTTATATTGCTGAATCTATCCAAATCAAGGATGACATTCAAGAACTGTTCTGCATGTTTATTTACCAAATATTGGATCTTATCTCATTTCATCTTGAGTCCCAAGGGCTCACATATGCCTGATTATAGGCGCCATCATTCCCGCCGAGTTTACCATGAAAATTCATGGATCCTTCCAAAGGAACAACGAACTAACATTCCAACAACAGGAATTCGAACTAAAGGCATATGGAAACAAATCGGGCCACCGTTTTGCAAAAGGACTGTACCAGAACCAAAGAACTCTCATTGCGGTTATTTATGAATAAATTTTGAGTTTAAAGGTATGGCTTTTGTTTGTGGAATTCATTTCTTTCTGCAGGGAGAAAATGGAGTTGTGTGAGACAGAAATTTCTTACAATACCGCTTGTTGTTATTATTATTATTATTATTATTATTGTTTTAATTTAAAAGCAGGGACGCAGAAAAATAATTAAATTAAAAAATAGTAAAAATTATACAAACGTTCACGATAGGAATGTATGGATGCACGGCTGGAGAAAAACAAGAAGACCAGCACTCCCTACCTACCTCCAACTACCTGGCGTCATTTTCAGACAACCTTTTAACTTTCTGACATTTTGGGCTTCCGTAGAACGCATTCTTAGACGACTTCATTTTGTTTTGTTTGAACGAAGTTAAATAAATTCAGTGTAAAAATCCTTCGAAAGATAAATATTAGTTTTCAGGGCCTATTTCCAAAATAATTAGTAAAGTCCTAAGATATTGAATTAAACAAAAAATAGCTTAATTAGTCTTCGAAAGAAAGTTAAAAGGCTGTCTGAAAATTACGTCAGGTAGTTGGAAGGAGGTAGGGGGTGCTGGGTTTTTTTTTTTCTTCCTCCCAGCCATGCATCCGTAGATTCCTATCGTGGACGTTCGTATAATTTTTACCATTTTTTAATTCAATTATTTTTTTTTGTGATCTTTTAAATTAAATCGAAACAAACAAACAAAAATTTATCAAGATTATATAAAAATTACGTTACACTGAAAGTTTACACATTCATGCAAGCAAGGATAATATTAGAATCTTACATATAAAACTCATGTGAAACATGTAATTAAAAAAAAAAAAAGTAGAAATATCTTTTACAATTATGTTTTGTGTAAAAATATTAAATAACAATACTTAATTTAATGATAAGTTCGAGAAATTCATTTTTCTTAGAGTTATATCGAATTCATTAATATGGACTTCAGGGGCTTTTTCGTAAAGTTCTTGAAAAAATTATTTTTTCTTTTATTGTTACAATTTACAATGCTTTATTTTCATAAAATAGCAAAAATAAATTCATTCATTTTTTTTTTTTTTTTTTTACTACTGAAAACCATATGTTTAGTAAAGGTACTTTTGTTTAAACAAATACATTTCCACTAAGATTTAAGAAAAAATAATATGTTCATTATATTCCGTGGTCATTAATTGATAAATACTGAAAATTTCATTAAAATTGGTTAATTTGTTGATTTTTGGTGATTTTTTATGTAAAGGGGGGGGGGGGTTCAAAATGTTTATATATGTTGATACACCCACTACACCAACTTCTCATTGAGTATTGGAGAGAGATCAATCACCCAATACATGCAAGACTCCAAGATCATCACCTTATACAAAAATAAGGGGGATCGAAATGATTGCAATAATTATAGGGGCATCTCACTCCTGAGTGTAGTGGGTAAAGTCTTAGCACATGTGCTACTTGGCTGCCTTGCACCACTGGCAGAAAGGGTATACCGAAAATCCCAGTGTGGCTTAAGGACCCAGAGATCAACAGTGGGCATGATCTTGTCAATCCGTCAACTGTAGAAAAAATGCAGAGAGCAACACCACTATACATTGCCTTTATTGACTTTGCGAAAGTGTTCGATCTGGTGAGTTAAGGTGGATTGTTTCAACTCCTCTCTAAGATAGACTGCCCAACTAAACTGCTAGCTCTCCTAAAATCCTTCCACACAAGAACTCAAGCTACAATCTAGCATGATGGAAATCCATCTTCATCTTTTGACATTCAAGGGTTGCGTCCTTGCTCCCACACTATTCAGGATATTCTTCTCCCTCCTCTTGGAGAAAGCTTTTGGCTCATCAACAGAAGGTGTCCACATGCACACTTGTGCAAATGGTGGGCTCTTTAATCTCAATCGCCTAAATACGTCAAAACAAAGACCTCAAACCTCACTGTCCGTGATATGCTGGTTGCAGATGATACCACAATCACTGTTCACTCAGAGGAAGAACTGCAAGCTCTTCTTGATAGGTTTGCTTAAGCCTGCACAAATTTTGGACTCACCATAAGTACCAAGAAAACTAATATCCTTGTGCAGGGCCAGGGAGATGCAGTCCTGATAATCACTGAATCACCATCAATGACACCCCTTTAGAAGTTGTCCAGAGCTTCCAGTAGCTTGGTTCGACCATTACAACCAACATCTCATTGGACCTGGAACTAGAAAGATGCTCTGACGAACTGCAAACACTTGTACCTCCCCGACGTAACTACCCCCGACAAGCTACTAAGTCTCATCCCTTTACAGTAGAGATCCCTAGGTGCAAGAAAGCCTTTTACTCCAATAGTTTCTTCCTCAGAACTGCAGGTCTTTGGAACTCCTTTCCGGGATTCTGCTTTCCCAACTGCAATGATATGCAGAAGTTCAAGTGTAATGTTAACAAACATCTTTCTACTCATCTCCCTTCATAATGACCCCGCTAATTAAGTCCCTAATAGTAGCCCCCTGCTTCAAAGTGGCACTGTGCCTTGTTTGGGGTGAAAATTGAATAAAAAAAAAAATAAATAAAAATATTGGGAAAGCTACTTCTACCCTTTCCCAACTCACGTGTTTGGGACAACTCTAAGCTTAGCATCAAGACCCAGACTGCTGTAGACAAGTCCTGCATTATTAGCACCTTTCTTTATGGCAGCGAATCTTGGCTTACCTATGCAAAGCATGAACAAAGACTGAATGCCTTCCACCTACCTTGGGATTAGCTGGAAGGAGAGGGTCACCAACAATGTTATCCTCTCTCACTTTCACCAAATCTGGCATATAAAGCGTCCACTCCATTTTGCTACCTGCACTGAGTGAAATACTTGCAATATTTTTATTCCTTCTTCTTAGACGTACTTTTTGTCAAAGAGGAGAGTTATGCAGCGACTGCTACATACAGCCGAAACATTTTTGTAGCAATCACCAATTTTAACGTCCACAAGTATCAGAACGTGTAAGCGCACAACATTGCGATTTGACCACCCACACGCATGGAACAAAGGAACTAGGTTAGATTTCTGCGCATAGTGATAAGGAAAACAGGCTGGAACATTCAAGAACATCATCATATATAGATTTGCCGCAAAAATAAAATCAGTTTATTCCAGTTTTTCTTTTGTCGTCTCCAAGACTGGATGTCAGTATAACTCCATCACTGGGAGGCGTTAAAATCCCCATCTTGAGTTTGCATGCCACGCACATGAACCTTAATTCTCATCATGGAAAATTACCACACTGAACAAGAATTCCTAAACGTAAATGTAGATTCCATGAATAAAGTTTCTTTCTTAGAACTGCACGCCTGTGGTACTCTGTTCTGTTTTCCTGCTTTCCAGCTGGCTACAATATGGTTGTCTTCAAGTCCAACATGAACAAATTCTTGATGAGCCATTCCATTAAGTAATTCAATTTACTAAGTTTTCACTACTAACGATGACTACAACACGTTCCCTTTGACCACTGTACACTCATTAACCCTGATCCTCGAGTGACTTCTGAGCCTTGATAAGTGGTGACTCCTTTGTAAAAAAAAAAAAACATATTTCGAACTACTGTTTTCTTATGTGATGAAGACACATGCGCGCACGCACTTTGCTTACATGCTTTAATGACTGTTTTTTCTCTAAGAAAATAATCGCATTAATTTCAAACCATGTGTGACACTCTGTTCATAAAAACCAGGAATTTTAAACTTCATGCTATCTTCACGAAATCCTCATTTAGCTAATCTTGCACAATGAACACCCATTACAAGAAAACATTTGAGTTAGAACAATTTGAATTAATATTCCTAACACGTAAATAAATGTTATTTCATATTAATACAGTGATTTCGAGTTCTTTGTCAAGTGTCGTTATTTTCCGGATTTATTTCTATATTTTTATTTTATGTGAGTTTTGTTGTGACTTATAAATATATTTCTATTTCATGTGAGTTTTGTTGTGGCTTATAAATATATTTCTATTCTATGTGAGTTTTGTTGTGACTTATAAATATATTTCTATTTCATGTGAGTTTTGTTGTGACTTATAAATATATTTCTATTTTATGTGAGTTTTGTTGTGACTTATAAATATATTTCTATTTTATGTGAGTTTTGTTGTGACTTATAAATATATTTCTATTTCATGTGAGTTTTGTTGTGACTTATAAATATATTTCTATTTTATGTGAGTTTTGTTGTGACTTATAAATATATTTCTATTTCATGTGAGTTTTGTTGTGACTTATTAATATATTTCTATTTCATGTGAGTTTTGTTGTGACTTATAAATATATTTCTATTTTATGTGAGTTTTGTTGTGACTTATAAATATATTTCTATTTCATGTGAGTTTTGTTGTGACTTATTAATATATTTCTATTTCATGTGAGTTTTGTTGTGACTTATAAATATATTTCTATTTTATGTCTGAGAGGATGTGACTAGTAGAGTATCCGCAGGACTTTAATGGTCCTGCGGATACTCTCCTACTTTCGACTTAAAGAGATTCTTGCACCTGCAACCGCAGTCCTAAAAATTGAGATCCCGATTATAAATTGGTGAACGCCGACTTACACCCTTGTAATATAGTGACTCCTGGCCAGAGTTCCTATAAATGGTAACCCCCCCCGACCGTTATTTACTATATTTAAAAAAAAAAAAAAAAAAAAAAACTTATAAAATCTTGAAAAATTTGAGTGGCATGATCCACGTCGAATTGTCACCCCATCAAATCGGCTGGGCCAAACCGGCCAACAGTATCAGCAATGTCAAAACGTGCCATTCTCAGAAAAAAAAAAAAAAAAAAAAAAAAAAAACGTCCAAGGGTTTTGTTTATTTAATTTCAATATTGTTTTTAAATATAATAAATAAGGATGCTTAATCATATCCGCACTTATATACATGATTGCATACAGTGGCCCTGCTGTATTTAACAACTTCAGCGATCACAGCTCTCCAAATTTTAAAGCTATGATAATCTCAGGAAGATAAGACGTTAGTTTCCCGTTGATTTCCGTCTGGATTTTGGGAGTGTAACTAACCACGGCCACCGAGAATAAGAAGAAGGCCTGTTAACTGAAAAATGTCTGTAGGCAATGTAGGTAAGATTTGTCAGACTGTCAGTACTATATGAGGACCATTTGAAAAAGAGCAATAAAACATTTTTACTGAACTTTATCTTCTATATATATATATATAAGGCAAATGCAGCGCGCGCATTTTTGCATGTCTCGAAAAGGCTTTTTTCGCCGACGGTCCCGGGGTCGTTACTATCACTTAGAAGTGTTTATAGATAATATCTATGATTTGGGAACGCGGGTTGCGTCTAGATTTATTTACGTCATTTTTACAAAATTCTTGCTATTTCAGCCCATCTTGTGTTCGTTCAGCTTTTTTGTATAAAACCGACACTAATTCAAAGCTAAGAATTGTTCCCGGCAATCGCACCGGAACGTCCAGTAGCAATCAGCTTTGATCAATGTGGGAGCTAATTCCTTATATCAGACAATTGCTATTAAAGCTGGATAATCCCCTTTTTATGGGGAGCTGGTCCCCCCCCCCAACATCTTGGGGAAACAACCAGCCAAAGTTGGGTAAACAAACCCAAAAGCTGCCCCCCCGCAGTAAAAGTTAACTCCTCTACTTCTATTTGACCTCATTAATGAGGTCAAATAGAAGTAGCAGAGTTAAATTTTATTGCAGGCACGTGTTAATTCTGCTTTTAATACTTAAATAAATTCAAACGTGGCTAACGTGTCAGATTTTTTTCACACTTTCTTTTCCACCTTCGCCTCAAGGCTTTGAGTTCGATTTTAACTACTTACAAAAACTGTTTTTTTAAGCCCCCCCCCCAACACAAACACCCAAGCAACGATTTTAATAAAGACGTTTTAACATTGTTTTTTTTTTTATATTCAAACAGGGTTCTTACTTCGCTTATTCTTTTGTTTTGATTTCCCCCCATCTCCGCCCAACACGCACACCTCTAAACACCCGGGCAACGCCGGGTACCCCCGCTAGTTCAATATAAGATATAAATATTACCTATGTAAAATTAAGTAATTTTAAAGCAATATACAATTTAATACTGCTAAAACTGAATTATGAATTTAGGAAACAAATAATTAAAGAACTATTAAACACAAATATTTTTTGGCCTTCGGAACAAGATCACAGTGTAGTATCTGTTTGATGCTACAATTTACCTTTTCTGTTCTCGGTCGGTGGAGGAGAAATCTTTCATGACTGAGATTATTTTTGTTCCTATCCAGAGTGCGCTTTATTGGGAAGCTGGATTTTGCCCCACACGATTATATGTTGAAATATTTAAATAACTATTACTTTAAATACAGAAATTATATTTAAAGTTTTGGTTTTCTGTTCTTCTATGTTCATTTTTTCCCCATGTTTTTTCATCAAAATGTGTAGCGTATTAGTTGTCTCACAGGCCATCATCAGTGATCACTCACTGGCAGTAAATTGTGGTGTTCCCTGGAGACTAAGTGACAACAAGTCTCCCCAGATTTCCAGTGTTCTCCACCTCTTGACCACTTGTGCAGATGATTGCATGTTAACACAACAACCGTTGTCACTGATTTCTCGTTGGCATCAGCCATTAGTGTTTCCTGGGGTTTGGGTGACACAATGCCTCCCCAAATATTGCGGAACTAACCTTCGTTTTTAATGTAGACATATCTAGATCCTGAAAAGAAGGCCAATTTTAAATGTACCTATTTACTATGCCTCCCCACGGGACAGAGTTAGACACCAGGGTCGTTTTTTAACGTGGAGAAAAGGTACAAAAATAAAAATTGTCTCAGTCGTGAAGGATTTCTCCTCCACCGAAAGAGAACAAGAAATAGAAGTGCAGCATCTGAAGAACAGATACTACACTTTGATCTTGTCCTGAAAGAGACAACCAGAGGAACTCTAAATTGGAACAAAAAAATAAAAATTGCTCTTGTCTAGGAGGATTTTTTACTAATTGAGGATAGAAAAACTGGTAAGTAATTTATAGAAGGCAACACAATGAAGTGTAACGGATAGATACAGACTGAAGCAAATTTATATATACTAGCGGGACCTGTGGAAATTCTGCAACAGCATCTTTCATATGCAATATAATATTGCTGGACATTCTGTGGACGTTCAGCGTGAATGGACACCCCGTGATATTATTGTAGCCATTTTGTTAAAACTATGTGAGAGTTATTTATCTAAGTAATCTGGTTAATGTAGTGTCAGATTATATCTAGTTATTATGGTTTATCTCCAATATCCTTATAGATGTGACATTTTCCATTGTATGGATGCCCGACACGAACGGAAATCTCACAATATCATTATACCACATTTAGACAGAACAGATACTACCCTTGGATCCTAGCCAGAACACCAAGAAGGTATATTTTAATTTCACGTACAGCCCAAAAGCGACATCATTATTACTTTTTATTTTTTTACATTGCGTCTTTGGTGATCGGGAGATCCTATTTATTAAAAAGGCGGATAGAAGGTGGTAACATATTACGAACATTAAATTAGCGTATCTATATAATAATAATTTAATGTTGCAGTAAGTGATCACCTTCCATCCTCCTTTTTAATAAATAGGATCCCCTGATTGGATAATCTATAATCTGGAAACCGTGACACATGTACGTACGCAGGTTAAAGGTACTACGATATTAATATATAGATAACGGTGAAAGGAGTTTTATATTTATATTTTAATGCCTTAGCTATGAAGACATATTTGCTGCAAGGCCAAAAATTAAAACATGAATTAATAGCTATTACGTTACGCATGCATATTCAGAATGCCGCCGTTCGATCTTCACCTGGCAAATTTCATTTGTTTAATTTTCATACTTTTGCGCCGATTTTCCGATTTTATAAAGTTTCGCATGGGTTCAAATACCTTATTTATATATTAAATTTCATGTCTGTGGACGAAAAACTGACAGGAGTTTGTTAGGCAAAATTTTTTAAACAAATATATATACATATACATAAATATATATAGAAAGAGGTTCGTGTTTACTGTAAGCTTTTTACGCAAATATTACGCAAGTAGAAATCATGTAGAATATCTGCATTAATATAATTACACGTAATACTTAACTAAAGCATAACGTAATAGTTAACTAACATATATTACACACACACACACACACACACACACACACACAGTCAATGAGAAAGTCTAAGTAGGAGCATGGCCACGGTAGGATACATAAAGATAGAGTGAAGACGTCTATATAATATCCTTCTCATTCCTTGCTTAGCTTATGCTTTGAGAAAGGACGAATACAATTTTTGGAGGCCATACTACTTCAAAAAAAAAAAAAAAAAAAAAAAGGGCCAAAACCACAAAATTTGGCTTTAAAAAGGTGAATCTGAGAATCTTAGACAAGAATATGAGAGTGCCCTCCCTTTGATATACTCTCGTTTTCGAATATCATAATAATATGCGATCATTGGTGTAATGGTGTGAGAAAGGATTTCGAGCTGCAGTGGCTCTTCACTGAAAATTACGTTACAAAAGAAACATACGACAAACAGCTAAAAGTTCAAGAAGAACATTGTCTGCCAAGATACTGGACTGAAGGAGTAAGTTAAAAAATAAATAAATAAAAAACAAAAACGAAACAAAATGGTGGTAGAGACCTCTCCAATAAATGTCACGTTCACATTTATTGGATGGGTTTTTACCACAATTCTGATTTATTTCTTATTTCGAAGTCTTTGTTGAGACTTCAAAGACATCGCAGTCATTTTTTCTTGTTCTCAGGTAGCATTCGATATTACTTGTTTCTTGAACCGAATAAACATTTTACATTAAATAAAAACACTAAAAACTTATCCAGGTCGGTAGAAAAGTAACTTATCTGGGTTAGTTAACATTTATTTGTTATATTTTTGGCAACTTTTTCGTACCTCTGTGGATTGTAACACAGACCCGAGCATGCTTATTCTTAAATATAACAGGTAAACGTATGGATATACTTAATAATGAAAAATATTAGTGTACACAAAAAATTATGGAAAATTAGCGAGTAGCATTTTTAATAAAAAAATATTATTTTACTATTTAAAGTCTACGCACTCTGAACGACAAGTCAGTGTGTCCTAGGTGTGTCAGAAATTTCGTGAAAAATAGTGAATAATTCCACCCCGTCTTTCCAAGCTTATAACTCCTCGAAAAATGTCATTCAAGCCCTAATTTTTTTTTCAATTAAAGAAGCAAGGACCAAGGTTTCATTAAAAAAAACAAAAACAAAAAAAAACAACGTGTTTTTTTGTTTTTGTTTTTAAAGAAGGTTTTAAACTTCGGACTTTACAGGTAAATTTCTAAAAAACACCACTTTTTTTTGTTTTAAATTTGAATATATTATTTATTGATCTTCTATCTTCAATTTGTGATATATAAAACTTTGGTGAGTAAATTAATTATTTACTTTTTAATAGACACTTGAAAATGGGGAGGGGGGTGAATTTAAAAAAAAACGTTTGTCTAAAATATTATATTCGGTTTATTGGAAAGAGCATAAAATTTCACATTGACCCTGAAAATATCGTAAAAATAGAATCAAAAGAAAAATTTTGATAGATTTTTAAAGTTTAAAAATTGAAAAATATTGAGTTCGTAAAATTCATTACTGTTTTTTAAAAAATAAAAATTAAAATTTCTATTACTTTAATAGTTTATTTTGGAAGTATAATCCATAAAGAAAATAAACAACCCACTTTTAAAAGAGAAATTATGAGTTTTTTTATATTTTATTCGCAGTTTCGTGTAAGGGGTGTCAAAAATTCCTACAAAAATTCTGATACACCTAGTCATCCTCATATTAAGAAGAATGGAAATAATATTCTACAACGAACTCGACTTGAGAATGTCGTACGGAGTTGGTGAACTCTGAACTAATATTACATTTTGGTGCTTGTACATCATAATTGTATTTTTTTTTAAATGCATTTTAAGTAAAACACTATTACGTAATCACACGTCATGACGAAATTAGTAAAAGTTAAAAAAAAAATACGAAAAATGATTGAAAAGAAAGAAAAAACATAGTTTTCGATCCACCATTTTCTAATTTGAAATCGCGAAAGCTAACTGATAACAAGGGAGATAAGTCAGTTTGTCATACCAAATTGACTGTAATAAAAGAAACCAATAAAACTGCAGTATTCGATAATTTTTATTTTTACTTATAATCATTTTCTACTTGGTAATTTTTGGAAGTTTTACTAATTTCGACATGACACATAATTATGTGATAGCATTTTTACTAGTGTTGGAACGATTAATTGGAATCAGGAAAAAAATCAACATTTTGGGGTATCAGAATTGGAAAAAATTGTGCCTATTTTCTAATCTTTTTTTTTTTTTTGTTTCAAACTTAAATGTTTCACGTCTCGTATTAATAATGAAATGATAAATACGTATTGATTTTAAAATATCAGTAAAACTAAAATTTATAAGTCATTCCTGACTGTAATAAAAGAAACCGATGAAACTGCATTATTCGATCATTTTTTTTTTCTTGAAATTATTTTTCTACCTGATAAATTTTTGTCATTTTTGGAACTTTTACTAATTTCGACATGACACGTCAGTACATAATAGTGATTTTTTTTTTTTTTTACTTAAAATACATTTTTTAATAGCCACTTATAACGCACAGCCACCTCCAGTTCTAATCGATAATTTTCCGTAATTTTTGGCGTAAACATATTTCGCTGATAGATAACTATACACATTTTTTTTTTTTTTGCTGTTTTATGTTGAACTATCATATTTTACTCGAATCTCAATAAGAAACATCCCGGAATTGACCCCTCAGAGGAGTTGTACAAAAGCTTGTTAAAAAGAGATCCCACTGCCGATGCAATTCTCTACATGTCTAAGAGCCGAGTATTGTTGCCACATCAGAGCATTCTGCCTGTCCTGCCTTGACAGAATTCAAAACCGACTTCGTAATCTAGTAAGCAACCCCCTTTTCTCCTCTCTACAACTTTTTTCCCACAGAAGAAACGTTGCGAGCCTGCCTCTGCTCTATCGTTATTTTCATGGCAAGTGTTCGACTGAGCTCCAATCTACGATCCCTCTTTGCCAATCATTTCCAAAAGACACTCGCCTAGCCAAAATCATTATTAATAAATCCCCCACCTTCTATCGGTACCTAAATGTGGATTCCATTAAGAAAGCTTCTTTCCAAGCATTGTCTGTCTGTGGAACCCTGTTCCGCTGGTCTGCTTTCCAGCTGACTGCAATATTGTAGTCTTTATGTCCAACGTAAACAAGTCGTCCTCGTACATGATCTGATTATACCAAATTTCCACTAAATGACTACAATGCACATTAACCCTTATTCTCGAGTGGCCTCCGGGCCCTTGATATGTAGTAACCCCTTTGTAAAAGTATTAAAAAAAGAAAATACATTAGAAGCCATGCTTTACCTTTTCGTAATTCACCGGGGGGGGGGGGTCACGTGACCTAGTATTTGGGGCCAGCAATTTGGTACTTTGATATTACTAGAGTATACACTCAATTGCTTAATTGGATAAAGATTTAATAAGTATTGTAAAGCTGGTTTAAATGATTTTTCTGTTTAACAGTTTAAATGCTTCCAAATTCCTTTTATATTTCGAAGGTTCACAAAGTAAATCATTTCTTTTTTTCAACTATGAACAAAATATTTAAATGACTAACTTGTTTGCGAATAAACCGAAATGAATTCTAGTGGATTTCACTTCATAATCAATTTTTTTTGTAATGTTTAAAGATGGCGGTCAGAACAGAATGCAAGAAAAATTTCGTGCAGATTGCATGAATTTATATTATCCCTAGCAGGGGCATCCGGCGTTATCCGGTCGTAAAATGCTCTTAAATATGGTATTTTAATTTATGTAATTATGTTATCAAACAGTAAAACTTTACCAAAGAAAAACTTATCAGGATAAAAGCTCAACACTGTTAAAGGAGCAAACAATGTCGGCCTTTTGGCTGAAAACAAAGTGTAGTATCTGTTCTGATACTACACTTCACATTTTCTGTCCTCAGTGGAGGAGAAATCCTTCATGGCTAAGACAGTTTTTATTTTTGTTCCTATCCAGAAAGCCCTTTTATGGGGGGGGGGGGAGCTGGATTTCCCCATAATAAAAACCGACCTTGTGTCTTACTCTGCCCTCGTGGGGAGGCCAGTAAATAGGAACAATAAAATTTTACGCTACAGCATTTTTATTTCAATAACACCCACTCCACTGGTAGTTACCATAGAGAAGTGGGCAAAAACCAATTCGTGCGGGGGGGGGGTCAATAACCCCCTATAATAAAATCTGACCCACATAATTTTAGTCAAGAAGATCCCCCCCCCCATCCTCAAAAAAAAAATTAAATTAAATATACGCTCAAAGAAACGACAAAAGTTACGTCGTAATTAACACGGACGTGTAGATTTGTAGTAAGTAGTCGTCTCTTCGCCATTAAAACGCCAAATCAAACGAAAGGAAAGAACCTTCAAGCGACTCTCCGACTTCCTGCTGCTGCTGATGATGATGATGATGATGACGCAAAAACCTAGCAGAAGAAAAGGTGGGCGTGGGGCCGTGGGGGTGACTTTCTATATTTCAAATCGATGTTCTAAAAGGCTAGCCCTTCTTCATCTAAATCTTCACTTCCTTCTTTCCTTACCCTTCCCCGACCTCCAGCCCCTTTCCTCTTTCTTTTCCTCTTTTCTTTTTTCCTCTTTCAATGGCCTTGTTCTCATTGGCAGGTCACATGTGAGGTTTACGTTAGGTCATGTAAACGAACTCTTTTGTTTGTACGATGGGGAAGTCCTGACCTAATTTCTTTCTCCCTCTCCCTCTCTCTCTCTCTCTCTCTCTCTCTGCACCTGGATATCGGAGGACTGGATATTTCTAGCCATGTCTGAGGTGGAAGAAGGGGGCAGGGGTATGTTTATTTATAAGAGAAGTCAGACTGTAATATGGGAATTATTATTTTTCCATTGTCAATGACCTCATTCAAACCTATACCTTCGGTTTTTAAAAAGCGACACGTTTTGTAACCTCGATCTTTACTCTACGTTCGTTTGTTTCGTCTGTATCAAATTAACTAGACTCTCCACAAGGGCAGAGTTAGACACGAGGTCAATTTTCACCGTGGAGGAAATCTAACTCTCCAAAAGATGAAGGACAAAAATTAAAATTGTCTCGGTTTAGAAGGATTTCTGGCAATATGGACTTTCGTAGGTCGAATAGCCAAGATGGCCAATAATCGATGCTAACGTCACGTGGAAACTTCAAATTGTGAAATGCGAATATAGGAACGAAATGCATTTTACTCATTTTTGACGTAATAAAATAAACGAAAAATAAATAAATAAATAAAAACGACTTTTTTTGCGTCTTCTCTTTTTCAGACAAATTTTTTTTTTTTTTTACCAACGAGAATTTGAATAAAACAAAGAAAGATACTTGTACAGTTTAATCAAGAAATTAAAAAAAAATGAAAATATTAAAAAAAAAAAAAAAAAGGGTATATTGTACGTATTCGTTTTGAACTGAAGTTATCCGAAAAAAAAAAAATCACTTAATTCGATCGAGTAGGTATTTTTTAAAAAAATTTTTAATTTTTTTTTTTACAGCGGAAAAACATGTTTTTATGACGGCGCGCTGAAGGTAGCCATGCTTTGGATTTTTAGAACACGCCACAGGGTGATAACCCAGTCTAAAGTGCCGACACCCCCCTCATTTGAAATCATAGCTTTTCTTCTTAAAAATCGAAGCATGGCTACCTTTTGATCGGTATTATAACAAATTGTTTTTCCGCTGTCAAAAAAACAACAAAAAAAAAACTACTTGATCAAATTAAGTGAATTTTTTTTTCGGAGAACTTCATTCCATAACGGATACGTATAATATAACCTTTATTTTTCGATATTTTCATTTATTTTAATGTCTTGATTAAATTGTAATGTTTTGTCAATAAGAATTGCATGAGAAAATATGTAATTACGAATGTATAGAGAGCCTTTTTTTTTTTTTTTTAGGGGTGGCGAACTTTAAATTAAAAACTATTTTCTTTAATTGCAGATTTGGCAACTATCGGTTATTCTGAGTTCAGCTTAGTTTGGTAATTCATCGTGAAGAGATTGACACTCGAGCAGCGTAGCAGCAAATCGTGCAAATTTTATGAACGAATAATTTCACGAAATTCTAAACTAAACCATTGTTTCGTCTCTGGATGTAGATTGTTCTCGTTCTGTCATCCATGACAAGGTGTTACTGAATTATTACCTTATTCTTTGGTATTATCGTCTGTATAAGGATTGAACCATCACCCTCCAAAATAGTGTCATTTACAACTGGTTGTTATCTAATGATTTAAGCGTTGTTCTACATGGTTACGTGTTTTGAAATATAAATATTGGAGGTTTGTATTGTTTTGATTGTTTGGACAATTATTATCATCTTGGGTGTTATTGACACAACGTTTCAGTCGTTGAAACCTACGACCTTCGTCGGGTGTAACTGATAAAAAAAATTGAACTGTGGGTTTGAGGGTGTGTCTGCAAATTATACAAAAAGGTCGATTTCCAGAGGTCATTAGGGTATTTTTAAGACATTCTTAGGATTCAATTTTTAACTGAATCCTTATGCTACTTGTCACTATTAGTGAAAAGCTGTTTTATGAAACCGTGGATACACATCCCACGCGTGTTTTACGTTTTTTTTTTTTTCTTTTTAGAAAACAGTGCAAAAAAAAAGGCGACTCTAAGAAAAAAACTTGTTTGGAGGATGGGAGGGTTATCTCCCTTGAGCGTATTTTTGTTATTTTCTCTTATTTTTCCTATATAAATTTGTAATTAATGGAATCAAAATATGGTTAATTCAATACTTGGCCGGCCTAGAATGTTGTTGTTATCCACCAATATGTGTTGCTTCCTTGAGTTCTCTAATCCTCTATTTTTCTTCTATGTCTCGTATTTTAACATCATCCACATTGGGGAATGGGTCTCATTTCCTCTCCATATATGGTCTGCTAGGGCTGCATATTTTAAAACTTTTTTCAAATAGGCCTTTCGAGTATGGTGTGCAGATTATGATAGGTTTTGGGGCGGTGTCCTTTGGTGTTTGATCTGAATTTTCTGGAGCTGATATCATGCTCTCTGGCTAGGTATTTTGTTGGAGGGTTGTTCTTAGATTGGCTATCTCTTCTTAATAGGTAGTATTGTTATTATATATTGTCCTCGCTCTATGTTGTAGATATTGGATTATACCTTTCTTTACAGCACATGGATGGTGTTAGTTAAAATTAAGATATTGTCCTGTAAAGGTTGGCTTTCGGTATACGAACGCCAAAAAACTGATCTGTGCGGGTTATCAATACATCCAGAAAAGATACTTTGTTGTCGTGTTTTTTTTGTTTTGTTTTTTTTTTTCATGGTGAACCGAATGGATGGGTGGATTGAGTTCACATGTTCCAGCATTACATCATCCTGATGGGGCCAGAGTATGAAAGTGTCATTCACATATTGTAACCACATTGTTAGTTTTTGTGTGGCTGATATTATTGCCAGTTCCTCGAATGGCTCCATATATATGTTGGCTAGCACTGGCGATAATGGCGATCCCATAGCCATGCCTTCTTCCTGTCGGTAGATATCGGCTCCTATCGTGAAATGTGTGGTGTTTACGCAAAAGGAAAGCATCTTCGTTAAGTTCTTAATTGGGATCGATATGCGTTCCTTTAGTGTGGTATCTGAGGTCAGTTTTTCCCCGTACCACAGTTAAATTTTTATCAGTGGGGGCTTTGTGCGAGTAAAATCCCCAGCTGAAAAACTCATGACAAAACACTGCGTTTATGAGATTTCATGTAAATGTGAGAAACATGTAAATGTGAGTTTACTACGAAGGTCGTAGGTTTCCACGACCGAAACATTTCGCAAATAACACCTAAAATGAGAATAATTGTCTGAACAATCAAAACAATACAAAAATTCATATCTCATCTGAAAAATTCAGAACTGCATAAATTGTAGTAACAATTGTTTATTACCACGATCATCACCGTATCTTTCGTCCGACTCGAATGTCAGCTTTTTATTCGAATAGTTTCTTTACTATTTCATAATATTTTATAAACTCCTTTTTCTTTTCTATGTATTAATTGTCACCGACTTGATATGCCTCCATTTTTTATTTTTTAAACACTAATAAAATTTTGTAACACAAAAAAATATACATATATAAGATTGTTGAATTTGTTATTTATTTATTTTTTTTTTTTTTAGCGATTTCGTACTAATTTCATTTCTTTTTTTTTTTTTCGCTCCCTGAGCGTTTTTTATAAGAAAGGAATTATTTGCCCTTTGTTTACATTTTTTTTTTCGCCCAAATTTTATGACGTATTTACTTTTTTATTTTTTTTTAATATTATTTATTAATTATTAATTAATAAATGCTACGTGCATAAAAGTAAGTCATCTATATGATTGTCAATTAAGTCTATATATATATATATATATATATAATACTTTTTTACTTGTTTTACATAAGCATTAGTATGTCGCCACACATTCATGAGCATGTTTCGGTCAGTCACTAGTAATTAGAGACCTTGGCTTAATAGTTTGCTAGATACTGCAAAGTTCAAATCTTTTCAACTTTGACTCCTTGATAGGTCTAATTTTCGACCAAAAACTGATTAAAAAGCTTGTCCTATGTCTGAATACACTTTATGTAAATTTTCAAATGTATAGACCAAGAGTTGACTGAGTAATTTGATAGAGACCGCAAAGGTCAATTTTTAAAATAATTTGACACCGATTTTGACCCCTTAACATCTGTTTTGGGCTCAAATTGAGTTAAAAAGTTTGATCCATGTTCAAGTAATCTACATTTAAAATTTCAAGTATCTAGACCCAAGTTTGGCGGAGGAGTTTGGTAGAGTTTTCAAAGGTCAAATCGTTGAACTTTGATCCCTTGACAGCCAAATTTCTGGCTGGAAACCGATTAAAAAGATTTTCTCAAATCTCAATAATTCTGATGTCAAATCTCGAGTCTGTAGACTGGAAGTTGACAATAGTTTGGTAGGGAAATGTAGACATAATTTCATTTTTATAGATATAGTAGCATGGGAGCCTGGCGTTGCCCGGGTGTTTAGAAGTGTATTTTGAGAAAAAAAAAAAGCAAGCGGTCAAATTTTAAACTTTGACCCCTATTATGACCCCTTAGCATTCATTGTTTTGGACTCAAATCAAGCTATTAAGTTAGATCCATGTCAAGGAACCTAGATCTAAAATTTCAAGTGTTTGGACCCAAAATTGGCAGAGGAGTTTGGCAGAGTTCTCAAAAGTAAAATTGTTGAACTTTGACTCCTTAACAGACAAATTTCTGGCCGAAAACCGATTACAAAGATTTTCCCAACTCTCAGTACCCTGTATATCAAATTTCGAGCCTGTAGACTTAAAATTGACAGAATTATTGTGTAGGGAAATGTACACAGGCACACAGACACGTTCACTTTTATGGATATACTCGCATGGGTGCCCGACGTTGCCCGGGTGTTTGGAAGTGTATGCTGAGCAAAAAAATAAAAAAATAAAAAACCGTAATTTTCTTTTTTAACTTTGACCCCTATTATGACCCTTAACATTTATTGTTTTGGACTCAAATCAAGTTATTAAGTTAGATCCATGTCCAAGGAACCTAGATCTAAAATTTCAAGTGTTTAGACCCAAAATTGTCGGAGGAGTTTGGTAGCGTTCTCAAAGGTCAAATCGTTAAACTTTGACCACTTAACAGCCAAATTTCTGACCGATAACATCGATATTCCCAAATCTCAGTATCCTGTATATAAATTTCGAGACTGTAGACTAAAAATTGACAGATTGATAGATGTACTAGCATTTCAGCCCGGCGTTGCCCGGGTATTTGGATGTGTATGTTGAGCAAAAAAAAAAGTCCTAGTAGGAAGGCAGGCTCGAACCTGTACCGCAAAGGAGGAAAAGAATGAGGTAAAAACCAACGTTTATGCTGTTACGACCACCGCCAAACCGGAAACAACATTTTTTAAAATTAAGGCTAGACAATCTAAAGGAGAGGATTACTTTAAAAAATATCGGCGAAAAAAATGACCCCCCCCCTGTAGAAAAGTGCCCAGTTGAAGGGGAAGATATTAATGTTTTTAGCCAATTTTTCGATATTTGTCGTATGAAAGGTCGAACTTTAAAACGATACTGATCTTGGTAAAATCCGTCGCCTCTGTTGAAAGTTTAAGGCAGACATGCAAACAGACATACATACATACATTTATATATTGGTAACTAAAAATTTTCGATCCAAACTGATAAAAAAAACCTTGCCCTATCTCTGAATACTCTTTATGTAAAATTTCAAATATTTAGACCAAAAATTGTCTGAGTAATTTGGAAGAGACCGCAGAGGTCAATTTTTTAAAAAAACTTTGACCCCTATTATGACCCCTTAAAATTTATTATTTTGGGCTCAAATCAAGTTATTAAGTTAGATCCATGTCCAAGGAATCTAGATAAAAAATTTCAAGTGCGTAGACCCAAAATTGTCGGAGGAGTTTGGTCGAGTTCTCAAAGGACAAATCATTGAACTTTGACCCCTTAATCGCCAAATTTCTGGCCAAAAACCGATCACATCGATATATAGATAAATAGATAGATAGATTGGATGCAATATATAGTAAGGATTTAAAAAGTATAAAAAAAAGACTCATACGCCACCACCGAGAATCGAAATCAAAACGTTCAGCTCACGATTTATTTTGCCTCTGCCGTGAATGACTGTGCTATGAAAACATGTGTACTGCAAGGCTAAAACGTAAAACATGAACCAATAGCTACTACGGTATGCATTCGTAATGCCGATGTTCGACCTTCACCGGGCAAATTTCATTTTTTTTAATTTTCACACTTTTGCACCGATTTTTCCGGGCTAAAACCTAAATATAAAGTTTCGCATGGATTCAAATACCTTATATATGAAGTTTCCTGTCCGTAGACCAAAAACTCTAGGAGGAGTTTGGTAGGCAAAATTTGTTAAACAAAAATATATACGTATACATAAATATATATGGAAACAATTTTGTGTTTACTATAAACATTTTAGGCAAATATTATGCAAGTATAAATCACGTAGAATATCTGTATGAATATAATTACACGTAATAGTTAACTAAAGATGATCTCAAGTCCTTCGTTGGAAAAATCTGATATCGACCCTGCAAGTTCAGACTAATGCTTTTAAATTGAACTGTACATCTCTCTTATAGGTTCTTTCTATCCATCAGTCAAGCGCAACTATTATATAGCATTTTAATTGTTGATTTTCTTTTCAGAAATACTGTTCAAATGTAATTAAGCATAGTGTGTTTATTTACAAATTGGGATCAGAACAAGAAAAAGGACCCCAATCGACTGAGAAAAACAAAAGGACAGATTTCAACCGGTTTGAACACACACGCGACCTCTGTAAACAATTATAAAATAAGACTTGTTCGGATATTCACGACCACGATGTATTTTTTTTTTTTAATGCAGAGTGCATATATATATATATATATATATATATATATATATATATATATATATATATATATATATATACACGCACGCACAAAATACTTTTTAAACCAAAGGGCGGGCCATTTTCTATGCATATTTACAAAACCTTTGGAGTTATAAGAACAACATTCAAAACTCGAAATATTTAATTCTAAGAAAAAAACAAAAACAATGGTATCTACTTAACCGTAATGTGGAACTTAGTAACATATCAAAAAATTGCGAAAATCGATAAGATAGAAAATTAATTACTAATGAAAAATTTTCAAGTAAACAGAATGAAGTCAAGGGAAGCAACTGCAGTCGTCTTGTTACAATTAATGGCGGATATCACTGAGTCACGAATTCTCGAAGTACACATTTCATGTAACAATGCTGTTATATTTAACTAATTGCGACATGGCAATTAGGGACATAACATTATTTTTAATTGAAATGGATATAAAGCATAAACATTTTTTCCTTTTTTTTTTTTTAATGAAAACTCAATTTTTTGACTGTCGGATTTCGTTATTATAATGAAAAAGAACCAAACTTAAAACTGTTTAAACAAAAAATAAGGTAATTTTGAATGTAGGGAACAAAATATATTTGAACAATACATTTAAATAAATGGTAATTTTGCAGAGTAGAGTGCTCTCCCTCTATGACGCTGGCACTTCAATCCTACTTACCGACCCCTGTGTCACATCTTTTCGCCTGGTACTACCAGATCAAGCTGTCTGAACATGTTGGCTTCCTGAGACGAAATGCGCCTAACATTGATGCCTTTTGTTTTCTATCTCTTTTTGCAAAACTTCACCATGTTCCACAAAAGCAAAAACAAAACCAACAACCCACCTTTCCCCTCTTTTCCTTCTTCCCAGTCCCCTTTTCTATTTCTATCTCCCCAACTCCCTGACCGGCTTCCTAACTTAAAATGTACCAAACATTAATACTGTAATCTTTTTCCCTTTCCCATTGCAAAACTCATTCATGTTCTGCAGAGCAGGGAACAAAAACGATAAAATCCACTATAAAACAACCAAACCAAACACTAAAAAGTCGCGATTAAAGATGCAAAGAGCTTAAAGAATAAAAACCTAAAAATTAACTGGATTCAGCATTAAATAACCCGAAAAGGATTGATATGCCGTAAAACAAAACAAAACCAAACATCTTTCGCTATGGGAGAGAAAAAATACCTTCTAGTGTAGTGATGTAGCAATATGAATTCCCAACAACTTTTTTTTCTTCTTTATATTACGTCCACATTATATACGGTATAATCACGTGTATACGGTATAATCACGTTAACATATCGGTTCTCGTTTAAGCAACGTCGAGCCAAGTAAATAACAGATGGGTGGCCACTTGTGAGGAGGACGCCGACAACTCCCTGCGTGAACTGCAAAAACCTAACGTCATCATTTACTGTGACGAGCGGGTTAAGATCAAAGTGTACCGATAAATTTAAAAACTTTTATTTTCGAATGAAATCGAACTTTATTTTTTCATACATGCATATACACAAAAAAAAAAACAAAAAAAAATACACACACAACACACAGAAAAGTTCTTTACAAATTGTAAATATGTTATTTTTACACTGAACGCTGGGGTTCTTAGTTAGATTAGGATCCACAGAGTGAATGAGGTATTTTGGTAAATGTTGCCAGTCAAGAGTAAGACTCCAAAGTCTGCATTATCAACAATCTTAGATAGTCACAAAGACCCTGTACCCTCCCCCTCCCAATTTCTTATAAGGCCTTGTGCCTAATTTTGTTTTTTGTAACTGTTGTATGTTTTTTTGTAAAATTTACTTTTTATGGAAATATGTACGTACTTTTACGGAAAATAAAATATATAAATAAGATCAAAGTGTAGTATCTGTTCTTCAGATGCTGCACTTCAATTTCTTGTTCCCAGTTAGTGGAGGAGAAATCCTTCACGACTGAGACAATTTTTATTTTTGGTCCTTTTCTTCAGGTTAAAAAACGACCCTGGTGTCTAACTCTGTCCCGTGGGGAGGCATTGTAAATAGGTCTCTGACGAAAATATAAAGCGACTAGGGACCGCTTGTGAATCTAATATTCCCATGAGACTTCCTTCTTTCGAGAAAGTCCTTTTAACCTGCCCAGAGTAAGTTCCATTGACTGGCTGGACCACATAAGGAACTGTCATGTTTTATTACTTAGTGTATCTTTCCCGCTGTTATACTGACCTAGTTACACTTATATATATATATGTATGTGTGTGTGTGTGTGTGTTTAAATTTTGCTAAAATAAAAAACAAGAAAAGCATGTATGTTCCCCGTGAATGCACATTGAACGAGGCATAAAACAATGACTAAGTTAGATATTGCCCCTCCCCCCATTTAGTCCCAAAAGTCTCCAGGGGACGTCAAATCCTGGTGAAAATGAACAAACGGTGCAGTTTTAGGCCTTAACATATGTAAACTTGAGTTCTGCATCATGCAAAAAAAAAAAAAAAGAAATGAACAAGTTTGCCCGCTCCCCCCAATTTAGCCTCAAAAGTCCCCAAGACCTTAACATATTTAAATTTGAGTTCAGCACCATGCAAAACTGCTAAATAAACATACACAGAAATTTTTGGATAACTATGGTACAGTAGTCCAAAAAATGGAGTGTTTTTATTTGCCCTAAAAGAGCCCCTGGGGCACATCAAAGGGTTATCGTGAAGTATAGACAAACAAAATTATATAGAAATCAGTTAGTTGCAACTTTTTAGAAAGTTTTATAAAAATCCAAAGCATCAATTTTTTAATAAGCACAAAAGTGTCAATTTTAGCCATTTTAACCCGAAAGGCACCCCCAGGGGGCAACTGGAGTTTTTTTTCCGGAAAATATGAGATTCTGCTTCCAATTATCTATTTCCTTTCTTTGGCAAGTTAATTTATGGCCAATAGAAATTTCCGACTGGGCTGTTCAGGCATTTTGTGGGCTATCTCTTGCGTGCTTATCTACCAATCTTCCCCTTCCAGTCTTGTGCCGCATCTTCCCATGCTGGGAGGGAGAAAGGGTAAATACCTCTTGTATTATTGAATTAAGTAAATATAAGATGTTTTCAGTTTAATAAAATTCGGAAAAAACAGGAAAAATATTCATATTTACTCATTTATGTATCCATAAGCGTTTATTTTTATTTTTATTTATTTATTTATCTTTTTATTTTTATGTAACTAAAATTTATTGATTACATTTGTTTTGTTTTGTTTTTGTTTTACATAGGCGTCACCACTTATCAAGGCCGATAGGCCACTCAAGGATAAGGGTTAAAGAGTGTAGAGTAGTCAAAAGGACAATATAGTAATCGATAGTAATGTAAGTTCGGTAAATTTGTTAACTTAAGTGGAACGGCTCATCAGAAACTTGTTCACGTTGGACTTGAAGACAACCATATTATAGACAGCTGGAAAGCAGGAAAACGGAAGACAATTCCACAGGCGTGCAGTTCTAAGAAAGAAGCTTTGATCATGGAATCTATGTTTAGGTTTAGGTAGAGATAAAGAGTGGGGAAAATTATTGATAATGTTTTCAGCTAGTTTAGTGTTTCTTGTGAAAGTTTGGCGAGGGGGGGGGGCCATAGATTGAAGCTCAGTTGAACACTTTCCATGAAAATAATGATAAAGCAGAGACAAACTCGCAACATCTCTTCTGTGAGACAGAGGTTGCAGCGAAGAGAAAAGGATATCTCCCACCAGGTCACGAAGTCTATTTTGAACCATATCAAGGCAGGACAAGTCTTTTCTAGCAGCTCCTGCCCATATGTGGCAACAGTATTCCATCCTTGGACGTATCTGGCCCTTATATAGATAGAGAATTGCATCAGCAGTGAGATATCTACTGGATCGATAGAAGGATCCGACCATTTTTCCAGCGGCCTTGGCAACAGATTTGATGTACGTATTCCATTTAAGATCAGGCAGGAGTAAAGGTCAAGCCCAGAAGCCTGTCAAAACTTGAGGCCTCCCCAAGACGAGAGCCATTCATTTTAATTGATGCCAGATGGGGATCAGAACGTTGATGATGTAAAGATAGAAGCTTGGTTTTAGATGCATTAAAAGTAACCAGCCACTCCTTTCCCCATTGTACAACGTGATCAATATCAGAGGAGAGAGAATCGGAGACAACTTGGTCGTTTACTGTCTTAGATGTGCTACCATAGATGGTAGTGTCGTCAGCAAAAATGTCTACGAATGGTGTAAGGATGTGATTTGGAAGATCATTAATGTAGATCAGGAAAAGAGTTCGGCCCAGGATGGTCCCCTGAGGGACTCCAACATTTATACTGTGAGCTTCTGATTTTTGCCCATCAACTACTACTCTTATGAACCTATCAGAAAGAAATGATTTAATAATTGAGAAGACATTTCCAGCTATACCATGGAGATCTTGTGAAGTAAACCTTTATGCCATACCCTATCAAAGGCCTTTGATATGTCAAGAGCAATTGCCCTAGAAAGGTTGCCTCTGTCGAGAGATTCGCTAATCCTATGAGATATAACTGTAAGCACATCTACTGTAGATCTAGCAGAACGGAAACCATATTGTGTGTCACTAAGAAGGTTATTTTTGCTGAGATAGTTGATTACTTCTCTATTTAACACAGATTCCAGCAACTTACTCATGACGCACAGAAGACTTATTGGCCTGTACTGAGAGGGGGATGAACGATCACCTGAATTCTTAAATACAGGGCATACTGATGAGATTTTCCAGGATGATGGGAAGCAATGTTCCTTAAGACAACGTTTAAACAGTTTTGTAAGTATGGGTGCTAGTTCTGGTTGAAGTTTTTTTAGTACTATAATTGGAATACCTTCAGAATATATGCTCCAGAAAAATCCCATCTGATCCATGTTTACCGATTTTAAAATATTCTGTTATTCTGGAAAAGGTACACATTCGTTTGCTAATTTTTAAACTGGTAAACCTCAATCAGGAGGGACTTTTCTAAGGCATTCATTATTTGCTTTTTTTTTTAAATATCTTTCTTAAAGTTAGCGTTCATTTACCAGTAAAGAATTGAGGCGAGATTGGTGTTAAGTTGCCATTAGTAGGTAAGACTAATTATTTCGTTAAATTACAAAAAAAAAAAAAAAAAGCATTTTACAAACATCGACAGCTTTTCCAAGTTTCACACTTTTTTTTTTTTTTTTTTTTTTTACTTCCGGTTTCTGCGCTGACCGTTCTGCTTCACAATGAATGAGAGAGAAAGGGAGTGAGAGAGAGAGAGAGAGATAAAGGGAGTGTGAGAGAGAGAGAGAAAGGGAGAGAGAGAGAGAAAGGGAGAGAGAGAGAGAGAGAGAGAGAGAGAAAGGGAGTGAGAGAGAGAGAAAGGGAGTGAGAGAGAGAGATAAAGGGAGTGAGAGAGAGATAAAGGGAGTGAGAGAGAGAAAGGGAGTGAGAGAGAGAAAGGGAGTGAGAGAGAGAAAGGGAGTGAGAGAGAAAGGGAGTGAGAGAGAGAGAAAGGGAGTGAGAGAGAAAGAGAGTGAGAGAGAGAAAGGGAGTGAGAGAGAGAGAGAAAGGGAGTGAGAGAGAGAGAAAGGGAGAGAGAAAGGGAGTGAGAGAGATGTGCAAACAAAAATAATGTGTGATAAATCTATTTTTATTCAAAAAAATGAATATATGCAAAAAAAAAAAAAAATGGAGATAAAAAAAAAAATCAAAATGGCTGTACCAAGTAATTTTCACAGATTAAACGGAAATGCTTTTGTGAAAATTGCGAACATTTCGATCATTACAATAGAAGTTATTGTTTGATTTTATCGCCACACAAAAATATGAGTTTTCGTAAAAAAGATGTTACAGATTGAAAAAGGAGGAAATTTATTTTAAATTATCTTTTAGCAATGAAATTTAAGAATGATTTTTTTCCCTTTTTCAGCGAGAAAACAAATTATAAAAATATTAGTTAGAAATGACAAAAGTTGTTTACGAAACATGTGATTGCTTTTTTTTATTTTAAAGAAAAATAAATGGATAATCGGAAATAAAAAATGTGATTTTTATTTTAATTTCAAGCATGGTAATAACGCAATTCTTACCGGAAGTATAAGTGACCGTAGGATTAAGCAAATTTTAGATGTGGGGTTATTTTTGTAGGCACTAGTTACGAAGTAATTTTGACATCTGCAGCAGTGGCAAATTTCGAATAATTCAGAAAGAAAACGTAACATTGATGTAAATAAAGTTTTAAAAAATCTGATAGCAATTGTAGATGTCATTTTCAATTTTTTATTTTGATCGCCTCAGGTGCAGTCTTAGTAGTAGAATTTTAACAACCTAAGCGATTTCATTCGATAATTATAATTGCTAATTATCCAAGTTTGTATTACTCAAAGAATTGTCAGATCGGATAAAAATATATAATCAATAAAAGCGATTGAAATTTCTTGGTTATCTAAAGAACACACTAAAAAAAAACTTCCGTATTTCACAGAATCAAGTATCGTTTTGTGTGATGAATTGCTCTTGAAGTTCAGCTTGTAAAATCTAACCAAATTCATTTCAGGCTACGAAGTAGGTGCGAGCTGGTTGTCTGACTTGCTATTTTCTCGCTTCCTCTCACAATTTAAAATGATTTTGTCCAGGGGTTAGAAAAAAGCACGTGCTTTATTTGCTAATCTTTTGTGGCAATATGAATGTACAAATATATATATATATATATATATATATATATATATATATATATATAGTGGAAATGGTAATTAATAAAAACTGAAGAAAGTGCTCAATAATGTTGTAGAGCAAATATGCGTTTTATTTTTTATTACCGTATCTTTCTGTTAAGTTACATTATTGTTTCAGCTACTCGGCCGTTTTTTTTTTTTGGCCGTCTGTAGCTTCCTCAGTCTTTCATCCCAAAATAGCGAACATTTCTGTAAAAGTCTGAGGAAGCTACAGACGGCCAAAAAAAAAACGGCCGAGTAGCTGAAACAATAATGTAACTTAACATAAAGATACGGTAATAAAAATAAAACGTATATATATATATATATATATATATATATATATATATATCTCATGGTAATAACGCAACACATGTTTTTTCACACGAGACGCTTCACTAGTTCAACAAATTTAAATATAGTTTTAACTGAAGCATATAAAAGCATCCAAATTTTCAACGAACAACAATCAAAATTGCCTGAAGACGACTGTTGAAACTCAGTCGAAAGTACTTGCAAAAAAAAAAAAAAAAATGGCCAAGATGACTATGGAACTTTCTTACACAAATTCAACCGAGAAACGAAAAAGACAATTAGAAAAATTGAAAAACTACAAAGAAAGCTTATTAAGCAAGAACACTCCGTGCTATTTAACAATACTTATCTGAATGGAAACACGATGCTGCCTAAATACACAAATATATATATATATAATATATATATATATATATATATATATATATATATATATATATATATATATATATATATATATATATATATGACTTGTTTGTAATATACTGCATTTTACTGGTTACGTATAATTCAGTAAATTTCATATCCCAATGAATTTTTAAGCCAAAAGGAGATGACTTATAATGTAAGCTATAAAATTATCATATTTCATAATTGAGCATTCATATACTGTATTATATTGTATATTTTGTTAATACAAAAATTTTCGTTATATATATATAACGAAAAATTTATAATGAAGCAAGGGCTACAAAACATGCAACCGCACCTCTCCCAAATCGGTATCGCCTGGGTCTCGTGGCAAGAAGAAGTGTACCAATGCCGGGATAAGTGGGGGAATACTTGTGTTATTTCGAGGGTTGGGGAGTAACCTTCTGAACTAGTTGCTTGGTCAAAGTTGAGAGTTCAGTCTACCGTATTATTTAACTGTAAACTGAAGGCAAGACATACGCATTCTTAACGTTCCCATTGGGTATTTCTGAAAGTGTTGTAGTAATCCCGACACAACTCGAATCCGGCGATAATTATATGAACGACGAAAAGGGATGATAAATGAATACAGACCAACAGATTATAGAGGAGGAAAAGGAGTAGGAGAAGAAAACTAAAAGAGGATGAAAAATTGATGAGGACAAAGAGAAGGAAGGAAAAGGAGAAGACATCTAAAAGGAGGAGGAGGATGAGGAGGAAGAAAAGAAAAGAGAAAACTACAACGAAAAAGGAGGAGGAGGAAAGGGAAAGAAATAAATTTATAACTTAAAATATTGCAGCATTAAGAATTGATTATATAATATTATAAATTGAATTTTAAAAAATCTTAACGCTGCAATATTTTAAGTTATAAATTTATTATATTTTTTACTAGAATATCTTTTCTTTTCCAGTTTTAATAACTAGTACTTTACTTTTCCATGTTTAAGCTTAACCATAATACTTTTCATGCTCGCATTTTTCTATTGTAATACATGATTTTTCCAGACGTCCAATAAATTCATTTGTTCTTTGTTTAATTTCAGTCTTATTTTCCCCCCATAAATAATCTTGTTTTCTTTTCCAGTTTTAATAACTAGTCCTTTACTTTTCCATGTTTAAGCTTAACCATATTACTTTTCATGCTCGCATTTTTCTATGTAATCCATGGTTTTCCAGGTTTTCCAGGTTTCCCATAAATTCACTTGTTCTTTGTTTAATTTAAGTCTTTTTTTTTGTCACCATAAACATATGTAAAAACAATGTACAGCACTCGTCTGCTTTGAATAAAATACCCCCAATTATCTCCCTTTCATGTTTTCATTCTGTCTGTTTCACGAGTTACTTCTTTTTTCTCTCGACAGTAGTCGCTGTTGCTATGGAAACGAGTCGTAGAAAACGTCGCTCGCTTATATTTTTTTACGATTTTGAACACCAGAAAATTAATCATAACTTTTGTATTACTGAACGAAAATTGCAAAAAAATGTTTTCACAATATAGCTGAGAATATGATCTATAAACTGCAATAATTGTTTGAAATTTGGTCGAAAAATGAGTGACCGGTGAAGCTTTAAAGCCGTTCTAAATGACTAAAACTGCCACGTCACCATATATTCAAACACTACCGTGTTTGAATGATACTGTACTATATTTTGTTACTCATTTTTTTAATGCTGTATCCCGTGGTTCTACTATACTCACGAATATCACGGAAGATGGAATGGTCGGAGTGGGAGAACACCAGGGAACATTAAAAACGAAAATTAAACAAAATTCTGGTTGAAACCCACTCAATAAATGCCAGCAATCGTGCGAAAATATAATATTTTACCAATATTTTGTGTAATTTATGGTTTTTTGGCGTTTGTTAAGATAGAGTTGACAGTTCGATTAAAAAAAAAAACAATAAAAAAAACGTCGTTTTAACTTTATAGAATATTGCTTATTAATTGCTATGTCGAAAATAGTAATATATCCAAAAATTACGAAAATCCATCGAGTAGAAAAACTATTGTGTTCTTAGGAAAAACATGTGAAGCAATCATGCATGATCCCGCGTGAGTGCACAGTGAACGAGGCATGAAAAAAAATTATTAATTTCAGCATTTACCCCCTCCCCCACCATTTAGCCCCCAAAGTCCCGAGGGGACGTAAAATCCTGGTGAAAATGAACAAACGGTTCAGTTTTAGGTTTTAACGTATGTAAATTTGAGTTCTGCAACATGCAAAAAAAAAAAAAAAAAAAAAAAGAAATGACTAAGTCCATCATTAGCCCCTCCCCCCACCATTTAGCCCCAAAAGTCCCCAAAGCATTAACATATTTAAATTTTGGTTCAGCACCATGCAAAACTGCTAAATAGGCCTTCACAGAAAAATTTGGACAAATATTGTAAAATAGTCCCGAAAATGTAGTGTTTTTATTTGCCCTTAAAGAGCCCCAAAAGTTATCGCGAAGTATAGACAAACAAAATTCTACAGTAATTCAGAAAATTTTATAAAATCCAAGACATCAATTTTTTTTTTTTTTTTTTTTTTTTTTTAATAAACACAAACTTGTCAATTTTAGCCATTTTAATTCGAAAGGCACCCCTGGCAGGGCAACCACACAATTATTCATGTAAGTAGAAATAACTTTTTTTTTCTTTTTTTTTTTTTTTTTTACATAGGAGTCATCACTTATCAAGGCCCAGAGGCCACTCGAGGATAAGGCTTAATGAGTGTACAGCAGTTAATGGGGCAGTATTGTAGTAATCATTTGTAGTGGAAATTTAGTAAATTGGATTCCTTAAGGGGAACAGCTCATTAAGAATTTGTTTATGTTGGACTTGAATATGACTAAATTGTAGTCAGCTGGAAAGCAGGCAAACGGAAGTGAGTTCCACAGGCATGCAGTTCTAAGAAAGAAGCTTTATTCACAGAATCTATGTTTAAGTTTAGGCACAGATAAAGAGTGGGGAAAATTATTGATAGTGGTTTCAATTAGAGGAGTGTTTTTCTTGCCTTTGGTAATATTTATTTGTCATCTGTTTTTTTTTTTCTTTTCTTTTACAACTTCTTCGTTTCGTTATACTGCAAAATGTCTTAAAAAAAGGTAAATGGCAGAAAATAAAGAAAAAAAAAATGGACAAAGAAAAAGAAAGAGGACAACGAAGACGGGGAAAACAAATAAGGACAAAACAAGAAAGGAAAAGGACGAAAGAAAATTTCAAACAAGGCTGTGAAATGCCACCCTAAAAAACAATCAGCCAGACAATGGATCCCGTGAGCCTGCGACCCTAGGATGGGAGTTAGGGAGGGGGTCAGCAATAGAAGTATCCCCGACCCCCCCTCTCTCGTCATTCGCCTCTACCCCCACCCTTACTTCATCTTTAAATATTTCTCCTTTCTCCCAATTTCCGTACCTTTCACAACCATTTTGTTTTTTCGCCCTTTCAGTTCTCCTCTTTCTCTGCCTGGAAGTCATTACTGCCCGAGGCCTCGGCATTGAACGGGGTCATTGGCGCGCGGGTAATCTATGCCGCAAAAAACACGCCTGAACGAATAAGAGTGCTCGCTGGGGCCGACAAAAACTAAATGAATGAATAAATAAAAAAAATTAGCCCAACCCCTTCGTCGAGTTCCCCATTATACATACTCCTAATTCGTATATGAGTTGCGTTTTCTCAGGACTGGGTTTCCAGGGAACCGCCCCCTCAAAACAAATATACAAATAAATGAAATTTGAAAAGAAAAAGAATAGAATATATATATAGAGATAGATAGATAGATAGATAAAAGATAGATAGATAGATAGAGAGAGATAGATATAGAGATAGATAGATAGATGGATGTAGAGAGATATAGAGATGGGTATATATATATATATATATATATATATATATATATATATATTCATTATTAATGTAAGCTCTACTATCGTCAGTGAATGTATTGAGCTTTTTCATTTGGGATTAATATATACCTATTTACTATGCCTCCCCACGGGACAGAGTTAGACACCAGGGTCGTTTAGCAATATTTATATTTGTCTTTTCAGTTTACTTTGGCCTTGAGTAGTAAACTCTTTCTTATATATATATATATATATATATATATATATATATATATATATATATATATATATATATGAGAGAGAGAGAGAGCTCTAAAAAGCAAATGGCTCTAATTGCTACACTCTTTCTCAGTTTGTTGTTCGTTTTCATCCTCACTTACCAAAACAAGCTCCATAGAAACGTTAACATTAAAATATTTAAACAAATTAAAATCGTTTTCACCCCCACCCCCTACAAAAAAAATTACGCATCAATGTGGACTCGAACTTAGCAACTCTTATTTGATCCTGTCATCAAAATCAGTTTTAGACAACATCTGCTGACCGCGCCTCGAACAAGAACCCGATAATGTCGCTTAATAATCCTTCCCGTTTGAGCTGGAAAAGACAAGTCTCACGGGAAAGTTCTCGTCGGTTTTACTTTATCTCGCTTTTATTTTTACGCATGATTGACAGTAAGGCGAACAGAAATGAACTGTTACTAATACACGCAGAAACAAAAGCAAGGTAAACTAACGCACACACATATACAATGCCACGCTGCCAAATACTCACATGCGCATATTATTCGCACTATGATTATTTTGACTCGTGACTTCTTACTCAACTTTCGTTACCTAAATACGTGTTGTCAATATGAACATTTTCAATATTGAAAATAGCGTTCACATTCTTATTTCTTGTATAAAAATGGTTTGTCATAAATTTTGATCTTCTCCATTTTCCTTTGTAAAATTTTTTAATGTTTTAGCACTTGCTAACTGGTGACCCGTCTAGTCTCTTATATTTCATTTATTTCCATATTATAGAGCCTATACTCTATTGATATTGTACCCAATATAAAAAGTGATTTTAAAAGAAACAAATGAAGCATGCATGGTCCCCCGTGAGTTCACATTGAGCGAGGCATAAAAATATGACTAAGTTCAGCATTTGCCCCCCCCCTCATTCAGCCCTAAAAGTCCTTCGGGGACGTCAAATTCTGGTGAAAATGAACGGTGCAGTTTTAGGCCTTAACATATGTAAATTTGAGTTCTACACAATGCAAAAAAAAAATAAATAAATAATAATAAAAAAAAGAAATGACTAAATCCATTATTTGCCCCCCCCACCATTTAGGCACAAAAGTCCCTAAGGCCTTAACATATTTAAATTTGAGTTCAGCACCATGCAAAACTGCTAAGTAGACATATACAGAAAAGTTTGGGAAAATATGAAATATAGACAAACAAAATTATACAGAAATCAGTTAGTTTCAACTTTTCAGAAAGTTTTATAAAAATCCAAGGCATGATTTTTTTAATAAGCACAAAAGCCATTCTTACCCGAAAGGCACCCGGGAGGGGGGGGGTAACCGGAGTTTTCTCAGAAAATCCGTTCTGTTACTTTTTTACTCATATCATGTTTATTGTTTGTGTAAAAATTTCCAAAAATTCCAAGTCCTAGTTATTGAGAAAAGTGTGGACGGGTGAACGGGTGAACAGACAAGGGTGAATTTACAGGTCCACCCTCCTTTTGTCGGGGAACCCAAAAATATGATTTTGGTGACATCAACTAGAATCGTTTATAACTAAAAATATGAATCGGGTGATACTGTGCAGGGGTCAGGTTCCTTTGTGATAACTGCTTTTATTGATATTTTATAAATATTTTTCGTTGTGTTTGATTTTATTTTGACTTTTTAATTTTCCAGATTGCGCATCGTTTTTAAAATGGCTAGTGCTTCTGTGACTAAGAAAAAAGAAAGGTGAATGAAGAAGGGCGAGTGTTTCAAGAAAAATGGGAACTACAGTATTTTTGTACAGAAGTGAAAGGAAATATACATTGTTTAATTTGCAATAACCACATTTCTACGCTGAAGGCGTAGAACCTACAAAGACATTATGAAACGAATCATTTGTCTTACAACAAATATGAAGGCTCCATGCGTGTTTCAATGCTCAAAGAATTGACGGTTAACTTGACACAGCAACAGGCCTCTTTTTTTTACAAAAAGTCAGAAAATAAATGTCGCTTCCGTTACTGCAACCAATCAGTCGATTGATAGCGATGCATGGCAAATCCTACACCGAAGGAATTTTGTGAAACAATGCCTTATAAAAACGGCCGAAGTTGTATGTCCGGAAAAGGCACACTTGTTCAAAAATATTTCCCTCGCTAGGAACACTGTTGCTGAACGGATTGATGAAATGTCACGTGATTTGAAGCAACACTTGAAAGCTGAATCATTAAGATTTGAACAGTTTTCAATTGCAATTGATGAGACTGTCGATATCACTGGGATAGCACGGTTTGCGATCTTCATCAAAGCCTGTGACAATAAATTCAACATTTATGAAGAACTGGTTGAACTAATCCCTATGCATGACACTACAACAAGCCAGGACATCTTTGAGAACGCTGAACGGGTTCTGCATGAATATGATTTAGATTTGAGCAAGCTTGTATGCTTATCTGACAGTGCAGCGAATATGGTTGGCAGACATAATGGTGTTCCTGCCAAGTTACAAGAAAAAATAAAGAATTTACATCCGGATTTGTCATTTCCACTGTATTATTCATCAACAAAATTTGTGTTCAAAGATTTTAAAATTGGACCATGTGCTTAGTTTAGTCATAAAGAGAGTGGACTATATCAGAGGTCGTTCTCTCAACCATCGTCAATTCAATTAGTTGTTAGAAGATATGGATAATCATTTCACCAATGTTCCATTCTACACAGATGTACGCTGGTTGTCATGTCACAAAGTGTTGAAAAGATTTTATTTGTTAAGATAAGAAATAATTACTTTTTTGGAGATGAAAGGTGGAAACGCTGATGAAATGAAGGATGAAAGCTGGCTCCAGGATCTGGCTTTTGCAGCACAATTAAACGATCTCAATTTGAAATTACAAGGTAAAAACAAGCTCATCACTCAGTTGTATGATGACGTCAAATGCTTCATTACAAAGTTGAGATTATGGAAGTCGCAAGTCTCAAATGGAAATTTAATTCATTTTCATACGTGCAAAGAGCTAAAAAATTGTACTAATACTAAGTCAGCACTAAGTTTTACCAAGTATAACAGTCACATGGAATCATTGTCAAAAGAGTTTCAAAAAAGATTTCGTGATTTCTCATATTTTGAGCAAGAGTTTGCATTATTCACAGCGCCGTTTACTTTTGATGTTGCTAAGGCAGACGAAAGCCTACAAATGGAACTGTTAGAAATGCAGTCAGATTCTTTACTCAGAGCAAAGTATTTTGAAGGGGGAACACCTGATTTCTTTTCATACCTTCTGAAAAGGTTTATAAATTTCAGAAAGTTTGTCACACGGATTGTAGCAATGTTTGGTTCCACTTATTTGTGCGAACAATTATATTCCTTCATGAAATTAATAAAGACTTCTCAGAGAACCAGGTTGATTGATAAACACTTATTTTCTCTTGTAAAGCTCGGAAATGCACAGAAACTTCAGCCAGACATACCAAAGGTTGTCAAGAACAAGAGGTGTCAAACCGTAGGACAAAACACGAAACATGTTTGAGTACTTGATAATAAATGTTCATTTTGAATTATAATTTATGTGCATTGCATTTGTTGCATTCAAATAAATGTTGGCTATGTATGTTGCTTTTTAAATTTTTGTTATATCGAAATAAAGAACAGGTTTATATGTCATGCTAATTTCTTTTGTTATATTCTTTTGTTAAACTACAAGTACTTTTAACTTGAATTCTTGAATATGACCAAACTATTGCATGCTTTTAAATTACCAGTAAATGAAACATATTCAGTAAGGATTTTTATTTAACGACTTTGATTAATATTGTAGGGGTGCGGCCCTCGTGCCAACACAAACTGATTCCTGTGGCCCCGAGGGGCACTGAGTTTTACATGCCTGGTTTAAAGAATTAAAAACGATGAATCTCTACTGTAATAAGTAAACAATAAAATTTTATTTTTTCGGAAAAACAAATTTATTATTCGGCAGATTTCATGTTTCAAAAAGACCTAAAACATTTAACATTGTATGCAAGTAAAATAATTCAACTCTTAGAAACCTACTACTTAACACATTATACAGATTTATGCGTTTATTTACAAGTTTAGGAATTATATTTCGATGAATTCAAAACATTTTTCAATAGAATTTTTTTTTTTTTGAAAACTGTTTCACGCCAAACAATACGGCATAATCACGTCGACACAGGTTCTCGTTAGATCACCGGAGTTAAGTTAAGCCTGGTCAGTACCAAATGGGTAACTATTTGGGAATATCAGGCGCTGTATGTATGAAGACGTTAACACCTCCCGCAAGAGCCGCAAAAAACTTAACACTGTTACCTCCCCTAACGGGGATATACATTCGATTGGGGACTTCCTTCTCTCATGAAACCGCCTCCTTTGGAGGAAGCCGGTTCAACGCGCCTAGAGTGAGTGCCGCTTCCGTACAGTACCCCAAACAAGGCATATTCTCACTTAAAACACGAAAGGTTACTATTTGGGATCTAGTCTAAGAAAAGTCTGTGGGAAGTTGAGCAGCGAGATATCTGTTCACATAACATTTAAACATCAGCAGGTTAGTCGATTCAAGGAAGCAGAAAACAGGGAGGGAATTCCAAAATCTAACAGTCTGAGGTAATAAACTATTAGAGTAGAATACAGTTGAAGGTGGGATTTTGCTGCTTCGGTGAATCGGGAGCATATACGTCAAGGGGGGGGGGGTAAATGCTATGAATTCAGAGCACATTCCATTAAAGCACTCGTAAAATATGCACAGGGATGCGATATTATGGTGATGGGACAGAGGTTGGAGCTTGGTAGATAGTGCGGGACCTATTCAATTGGACTCTTTTGGACTCTGTAACAGTGAAGGACTAGTTGTAGCTACACCAGCCCAGTTCTAATAACAATACTCCATGCATAGGCGAATTATGGCTTTGTAAATATATAGGATACTCTTTGGCGAGAGTAATTTTCTAGTATGGTAGAGAGAGTCTATCTTCTTTGCAGTAGCTTTGGCGATACTGTATTTGTTCTAATTCGTCTTGCCTGTGAATGTTAGGCCGAAGAGTTTGAACGGCGGGTTCTAAATGAAGCAAATAACTTCACCGTTTCAATTTTAATTATACTTGTTGTACAACGTTTCACTTCTATAGTAAAAAAAAAAAAAAAAATAGATATACCTTGGAACTTTGTAAAGTAAAAAATATTATCGAGTAAGACGGCTATTAAGCACAGATTGTTCCGTTGTTCCAAAACCGAGCTTTCATTTTTTTTTTTTTCACCATAAACGCTCCGACCCCACTTGGCGCCAACTGATATGAATGGTTCTCCTCTAAAGAGGCTCCCTGTTTTGGCAAACTTCTGGGTCTGACCTTTACTCCTGACTTGAAATGGAACGCATACATCAAATGTGTTGCCAAGGTCGCCGGGAAAAATGTTTGCGCCATTCTACCGCTCCAGAAGGTATCTAACTCCCGACACAATCTCCTACTTGTAGAAAAGCCAAATACGTCCTATAATGGAGTACTGTTGCCATATCTGGGCAGAAGCTGCTCGGAGCAGCCTATCTTGCCTTGACAAAGTTCAAAATTGGCTCCGAAACATAGGAGATGCCTTTTTTTCTTCTCTGCAAACTTTCCCACAGCACAACAATTCTGTTTTGTACTTGAAAAAAATCAATTGTAAAAGCGATATTCTCCTGAAGGTTGAAGGTTCAATTCTCAGTGTGGGCGACCGAAAAATACAATTGCCAATTACTTAGGACCTCTCTCTATCTAAGCATGGCTGACGGAACGAGAGCATATTACCTCCGTGAAGTTAATATAGGGTTTCGTTCTATATTCCGCCCAAATTCCCGAATTTGACAGAAACATTTCAGAGTTCGACAAGATACACCTGAAGAAGGTCAGAGGTTACATCGACCCAAAC
>NC_136519.1:73410760-73470760 GCF_053919585.1 Euprymna scolopes
TTTTTTAATATATATTTATATTTTAATTTTTTTAATATATATTCATATTTAAATTTTTTAAATATATATTCATATTTAAATTTTTTAATATATATTCATATTTAAATTTTTTAATATATATTCATATTTAAATTTTTTAATATATATCTATATTTAATTTTTTTTAAATAATCTATTTTTATTTTTTGAATATATATTTATATTCTAATTTTTTGAATATATATTTATATTCTAATTTTTTTAATATATATTTATATTCTAATTTTTTGAATATATATTTATATTCTAATTTTTTTAATATATATTTATATTCTAATTTTTTGAATATATATTTATATTCTAATTTTTTTAATATATATTTATATTCTAATTTTTTTAATATATATTTATATTTTAATTTTTTTAATATATATTATATATATTTATTTATTCACCTACCTGAATTTTTACTGTGGGTGGTACTTAATGCTAAAAGTTCTTTCGGGTAATAACCCATCGTCAGTGGAGAAATGAATCCTCTCTCTTGGATGTAAATTGCAAAATGGCCGTTCATGACCTTTGGAATTAAGTACCACCCAGAGTTAAAATTCAGGTAGATAAATAAATAAATATGTATAATATATATTAAAAAATTAAAATATAAATATATATTTAAAAAAAAAAATTGAATTATTTATTATTCATATATTTATTTATCTTCAAACAACGACTGTACATTCCTGCATTGTAAGCCTTCTAAAAATACCTTTTAGTCTCTAACAATGATTCAAGCAAACTACGCCATATTTCTTAGATATATATATATATATATATATATATATATATATATATATATATATATATATATACGTTTGTGGAATATGTTTCGCCAATCCTCCTATCTACATCCGTGAATCAAAGATAATTCCACCTATCTACATGGCTACTGATCATTGCAGCTGTTTTTCTTCATTTTTTTCTGTTCCAAAAGATGTTCATGCGCCTTGTTATAAGGGGGTAAAAACTATCCCGGGGCGACTTCGATAATGCATTTTAAAACGCACTATCATAATAATTATCTGAAGAATATGACAAGTTTTTGTAATATGAAAAATGTATAAAACATTAAAATTATTATTATTTTTTGGGGGGGTCCCCGGCAAAAGGAGGGTGGACCTGTAAACTCACCCTCGTTCGTTCGTCTGTCCACACTTTTCTCAATAACTAGGTCTTGGAATTTTAAAAAAAAGTTTGCACAAACATTAAACATGATGCGAGTAAAAATGTAACAGAACGGATTTTCCGGGAAAACTCCGGTCCCCCCCCCACCTCCCCAGGAATTTCTTTCGGGTTAAAATGGCTAAAATTGACACTTGTGCTTATTAAAAAAATTGATGACTTGGATTTTTATAAAACTGTTTGAAAAGTTGGAACTAACTGATTTCTATATAATTTTGTTTGTCTATACTTCGCGATAACTCTTGGGTGTGCCCCGGGGGCTCTTTTAGGGCTAATAAAAACACTCCATTTTTGGGACTATTTTACTATATTTGTCCAAAATTTTCAGCGTATTTTTTAGTTGTGTATAGTGTTAAACTCAAATTTGAATATGTTAATGCCTTTTGGGGCTAAACGTTGGACTTAATCATTTCTTTTTTTGCATGGTACAGAACTCAAATTTACATATGTTAAGGTCTAAAACTTCACCGTTTGTTCATTTTCACCAGGATTTGATGTCCGCTGGGGACTTTTGGGGCTAAATGGGAGGGGGAAAATGCTGAACTTAGTCATTTTTTTTTATGCCTCGTTCAATGTGCATTCACGGTGGACCATGCATGCTCCGCTTGTTTCACATTTCTTTGAGAATATCAAAGTGTTATTGATTTCGAAAATATTTCTTTTGCGCAACAAAAGCGACATAGAAAAGACTAGGTACGGACAATTTAATGGCTGTTTTGGTAGGAGCATGGGTTTTTAACGCCGGTTAATTATAATAATTTTTTTAACTTTAGATTACTTTTTTTATTGTGTTTGAAAGATTATAGTTTAACGTTAATTTCTCTAAGAAAAAAAGTGTATGAAATAAAAAATACATGGAAAAATTCATTATGACATGATCGGGTTTACATTTTTCTGGCAAGAAAAATATGTTTTCTGGAATTATTTAAAAATTAAAGTATTAAGTGAAAGTCTTAAGATAGTGAATTAATACAATAAATGTACTTAACTTTTGCTAAAAAAGTGATAATTATCAAAAATTGTGACACTGGTAGAAACAAGACTTGTTTATCGTATCAAAAAAAAAAACAAAAAAAAAACAACTCTGGCGGCAAAATTCAAATATGTATAACGTTTAAAATTCCAGCAAACGAGTAGTTTCCAAGATATGAAGAATTTTACGTAAATTGAGCACCCACAGGTTGACGCTCCTCCAACAAAAATTCGGCAAATGTGTATTTCAGCGGCGTAAATTCAAGTTTTACACTAGTGGTGGCCATAAAGTGGGTGATCATTATATGTTAAATTATTATAGAAAAGTGATACCCCACTTTCTTTAAACTAACATTTCTTCATATCTTGGAAACTACTCGTTTGCTGGAATTTTAAACGTTATTTTCGTTTTCAACATCCTCAAAAACTTATGTCTTAATTTTCCAAATTTTTTTTTCTATAGCGTGGAAAATCGATTGTCTGCCCCTTGCTGATTTTATATTCCAAACATTCCCAATAGGTGTCGCTAGCAGTGTATCATTAAAAAACAAGATGGCGTGAAGTTTTTCTTCGATAAAATGTCTCATATTTGATTTTCTTAAATAAAAAAAAAACTACTTGATCGATTTAGGTAATTTTTGGAATATGACATTTTCATGCAGTGACAAGTACGTGCATTATAAAGACTTTTTTTCAGATTTTTATATTAAAAAATTTTACTTGTGGACCATTTATAAATGGTCCACAAGTAATTGCACCATGAATTCTAATTAAATATTTATCTTTCCTTGTTTTTTTTTTAATATGGAGTCGCGAGATATAGCCCCCTTTTTTTGTCTTACTCATAAATTTTGATGTTTTTAGTTAAAAATAAAACTGCTGGATCCGTTTACGTGATTTTTGGAATATGACATCTTGTTCGTACAGAAAGTTTTTGCGGCACTTGTACAATTTAAGACATTAAAAAAATGAAAATATCAAAAAAAGGTTATATTGAACGCATCCGTTTTGAACTGAAAATCTCTGAAAAAAAAAAATTCCACTTAATTTGATCGAGTAGATTTTTTTTTTTTTTTTTTTTTTTTTTTTACAACGGAAAAACACGTTTTTATGACAGCGCGTTGAAGGTAGACATCTTGGAAATATTGAACACGCCAGGGGGGGGGAGATAACTCAATTTAAAGGACCGACACTCCCTCCCCATCTTCAATGCTAGTTTTTCTTCTTAACAATCGAACCTTTTGCTCGATATCATAACAAATTGTTCTTTCACTATAAAAAAAACAACAACAAAAAAAAAACTACTTGATGAAATTAAGTGAATTTTTTTTTTCGGAGAACTTCATTCCATAACTGATACGTACAATTTAAATTTTTTTTTTTTTTTTCGATATTTTCATTTTTTTAATGTCTTGATTAAACTGTACAAGTACCGATTTTTCACTATTTTCTTTGGTTAGATCGAATTCGAAATAAGAACCAAAAAGGTAGTAAGAGGGAGAGTGGGGGGGAGAAGACACGGTCTACATAGAGTGGAGTGCAACAGCGAAAGAAAAAGTGGAGGAGGGGGAGGAGGAGGAGATATGATAGAGACGGAAGAGAAGCTATTTGCATAAACAAGACGAAAGTGAGGAAGGGGCAGGCGACAAAGAAAGAAGACGTATAAACGAAGGCTTAACGGTTATCGGTTGTCATTCGGTATAGCATTCCCCTTCACGAGAACAAAGTTAAACACAAGGTCAGTTTTGCAGAGAAAATTCGGCTCCTCTAAAAGGCGCATTTTGGACAGAACAAAGATTTAAAAAAAAAATGCCTCAGTTTAGAAATATTTTTAATCTAACAGATCGACAGATACTACACTCTGAATTATTTATTTGCAAAAAAATATGAATGTTACATTGTGCACAAATTAGACACAAGGCCATCAAAAGTCAGTCTTTGTTTATTCGACTATTCTACTCTTAGCTAGATATTACACTACACCCTGATTGCAGGCCGAAAGTATAGTCTACTTTTTCGGTAAAATAAATATTAATGAGGTAAAAATATAAATAAACAAACACACACATACATACATACATATATACATATATATATATATATAATACAATATAAAAATTATGATTTAAAATTCTACAATATAAAAGTATAATATAAAATTCTACGATATAAAAATTATAATATAAATTATATAATATGAAAAATTATAATATAAAATTATATAATATGATAAAAATCATAATATATAATATAATATAAAATGAAATGTATAAAATTATATAAGATAATATAAAATATATAATATAAAATATATTATATAAAAGTTATATAGCATAATATAAAATATATATAAAATTATATAAGATAATATAAAATATATTATATAAAATTATATAATATAAAATATATATAAAATATGTTATATAAAAATTATATGGCATAATATAAAATATATTATATAAAAATTTTATAAGATAATATAAAATATATTATACAAAATTATATAAGATAATATAAAATATATAAAAATTATATAAAATTATATCATTCAAAATTATATAAACATATAAAATTATGCCAATAACAATGATAATAATAACAATAACAATATTACTACTCACGTTGTTGTTGTTGTTGTTGTTGTTGCTAGTTGTGATGAGGCAAAGAACATCGAAATTATAAATCCGAGGCGACAAATAAACCGACGATCTTTTTAACGATAAGACAAGGAGGCGAGAAAAAAATAAAAATTTAAAAGCGTGCGATTAACTACAAACAAACAAAAGGGGTTCGACTGCGCATTGGAACACAATGACAATAGAAAATAGACCGCCCACTTTGTGTGCGCCTGGCGACTTAGCGACGTGTGCATGTGCGCGCATCACGCGTGAGATTGAATACCTTTGTTTTACAATAATTTGAATAAAGGATACTGTTACGTTGTTATTTTAGTTTTAATTTTGGCATGAGATGATTTCTTTTTGTGCGTAGTAATAATATTCTATTCAACTAAAAAGAAAACAAAGAAAAAAAAAAATAGGTAAAATATATTGGTATTGTCGTACATTAATCCATCGTCAAAAACAGAAAAGATTTTGCATTTATTTAGCCGATTACGTGTGAGCACACTCAAAAGCTTGGCGAAAAACAAACAAAAAACAAAAACAATTGTTTTTGAATTTAGAGTGGGGGGGGGGATTAATTTTGCATATAAATTTAAGGTAAAATTTCCGGACCGTTCTAGAAATTTACGACATTTATAATATTTTTTTTTTCTTTGCTCTGAAAGAGAAATTCGGTGCAATTTTTGGAAGGTAGGAAACAATTTAATCAATTACGTGCGGTTTCACGACATTGTTAATCGTGCTTACGATTAGCGGTCAAGTACCCCGCCCCCAATCTTCCTAAGCCCTGTTTCTATTGTTGGTCCGTTAATTGGTTTAGGGATTGACCATACTGTTTTTAAATCTGTCTAACTTGTAATGAAATATCAAGAATTAAACACGATTTTAAAAGTTATCATGTACAGAGTGGAATGATAAAATTGTCGCCCTAGAAAATTCCACATGCTTCCATTTCCGTTTGATCAAAACCGATTTTCTTTTCTTGTTGCAGACCATCTACTAGTTGGCCAGTTGTGTACAAATCCCAAGAGCGATACGAGCCTTCTATCGTGCCTGAAAGTGACACAATGTAAAACGAGCGAGATCGGAGATGCGCCGCTGTATAACTCATGCTCTCTACCGATCTATGTTATGATAGCAGGACCATTGCCAGCACCCTCAAAATGTATCGTTGAATTGCCACGAATTATAGAGACGTTCCTAGTGTGATAAAAACAAAGTTTCCAGCCACGGTTATGGTCTTTGGTATGGTTTCAAATGAGGGCCACACCAGGCCACTCCATATCTCTGAAGTCGTCTTGAAAGTCAACACCAAAATGTACCTGGACGTGTTGAAGAGTATGGCGATCCTCTGGTGCAATCAGGTGGCCGCTAGGTAGACCCTGGATGTGGCAATAGGACTCGGTGCCGGCTTACAAATCCAAACAACCCCAGAAGGAGTACTACGACTTTGTACCCTTTTCTCACTGCCCCCCTCCTCCCCCGACCTGAAACCGCTGGACTATTGCGTTTGGTCATGTGTCGAAAACATCACCAACATGACCTCCCACAACACCAAAGCCAGCCTGATTACTGCTATCTGTTGAGCTCCCGCCGGCACTTGTGGAAAAGGCATGCTCCCAGTTCCGGACCGGCATCGAGATGGTGATCGAGGCTGTAGGTAGCTATATTGAATAGATGTCAGCTGTACTATATAATCAAGTTACCCGAATTCATTTTTTTTTTTCAATAAAAACTTTAAAATAAAGCTATAGTGTTGTTTTCTTTATGGCGACAAATTTATATTTCCACCTTGTATTAATACAACCCAGGAAATAAGTTATTTTTTTTTGTTGTTAATACAAATTGAAAAATGCTAACTTCGAGTTTAATTCATCATTACTTAACTAGTGTCATTTATCTACAAAGAAAAATGTTGGAGAAACTTTGTTTTACTAGCGCTCTGGAGACATCCTTAATTTTATGAGGACCAAAAAGTTATAATTTTACTAGTAAAGTAATGCCGCCATTAACACTGACCCCCGGAGGTCATTTAGAGACATAAAGTCAGATTATTTAGCCATAATGCTATTAAATAAGGAACAAAGTAGAATTCTCACTTCGGTAAAATCCGAACCGAGATTTCACCAAAACAAATCGCTACTATTATATAAATCGCTAATATTATATAAAAGGAACTTAGTCTGTGTCTGAGTTCGTTCCCTATGGACTCGAAAACGCCTGCACAGATTTTTATAAAATTTCACACGAAGGTACTTTATGTGCCTAGCAGTGTTCTTATGTAGGTTTTGTATTGGAATGTCTTCGCTAGGTATCAACAATCGATAATCGAAATAATCTGATGAAAGAAGGAACAGTCAATTTTGACCAAAGTTAACACCTTACACAGGCTAACATCACAAGTGCATTTGAGAAGTTTTATTACCACTAGTGGTGGGACGATTAATCGGAATCGTTAATCGTAAGAATCGTGTATTTTGAGGGGAATCGAAATCGGAATCGCATCGTTAAAAAATACCTTAGATTTACGATTCTTTCATTACGATTCTCTTATATTTTTAAGTTGAACTGTTTGTTTGAAGTGAGATTAATGTAAAAAAATTTATGATAAAAACGTCATAGAACTTTTCATAACATATGATGTACAAGAAGTTTATTAACTACTTTAAAGGTAATCTTTATTTATCTTAATGAGTTTTCTTATTCCGTCATATACATAGGCGCTGTCTGTTTCGAAACTTCGAGACCCATCATTAGTTATCTGTTTGCACTATTATAAAGGTTAGGGCCGCATTGTTTTCATTTGTGAGTGAAGTTTATTTATGTTTAAAACAGCCTAACTACGTTAAGTCCATGAAAAAGTTAATGAATACTTAACCCTTAGAGTAAATCATGTTAAAAATCAGGGGTTTTTAGTCTGGTGACTAAAAAAAGGGGGGGGTATCTTTTAGCAAGGTTTTTTTTTTATTACTGACACTTCTATTAGTAAATGAATGAAAAATCTCATTAGTAAATGAAAAATGTCTTGCCAACCTTTATATTTAAAAAAAATAAAACGAGCAAAGTCAAATTATTTAAACAATAAAAGGTTTAATAGAACAATGCGGAAGTGAATTTATTTTTCTTTTAGAAATTTACATTTCATTCAAATATTTTGCGAATGAAGCAATTAAACATTTCTTTTAGAACTTCTTTGCACAACAAAAACAAAAAAGAAAAATGTGAAAACTTTATTAAAAAAGGAAAAAGTTTTATTGAAGTTGGGGCTTGGTTGACATTCACCGATACCTGGTATCACAGTCGTAATGTGAGCGTAGGTAAATGTTTCCCAACCCCTAACAAAAAATAAAAATAAAAAAGTTTTCAGAAACAGCATTAAGGCGGAGGCGATTTCGAAAGTTCAATAAATGACTCATTTAACAATAGAAATAAACAATTACCAAAAATTTACTTTTTATATAGAAATAAAGAGGTAAATTAAGGCATTAAATAAGAATAAACGGGTTTGTATTGCTGTACACATAGATTCGAAAAAGTTGTCAAAAAACAAATATATAACAAATAAATGTTATCAAAGGCAAGATAAGTTACTTTTCTACCAAGCTGGATATATTTTTCGTGTTTTTATTCAATGTAACATGTTTATTCAGCTCGAAAAGCATAAAGTGTTTACCGATGTATTGGAAAATTCAAAATGGCGCCCGACTCTTCTTTTACACGGTAAGTTTGGGAAAAGGTATTATAAATAATAAACTAGACAAAATACTGTTAGAAATTCGCTCAATATATGTTACCATGACATAAGTTGACATATATTCGGTGGTTTTTTAATAGTATTTTGTCTAGTTTATTATTTATAACACCTTTTTCCATACTTACGGTGTTAAAGAGGGTGTGAGACGCCATCTTGAATTTTCGAATACATCGGTAAACATTGTATGTTTTTCCAGCTGAATAAATGTTACATTGAATAAAAACACAAAAAATATATCCAGTTTGGCAGAAAAGTAACTTATCTTGCCTTTGATAACATTTATTTGTTATATATTTGTTTTTTGACAACTTTTTCGAATCTATGTGTACAGTAATACAAACCCGAATAAACATTAAAGGATGATAAGTATATAATTATATAATAAAAATATAGAAATAAACCAATGGTAAATGTTATCTTACGCTACAACAGAACACCGACCACTCTAATTTGTTTTTTTGTTTTTTTAAGGTATTCGAGATCGCTGACAACGAATCTGATAATCAAACCCGCCGCAAATTTACCGTTTCCATGGTATGAACCCCTAGACCTTGGGACTATTTTTTTGCCATTTCACGGCATTCGGTAGTGTTTTTCTTAAATGATACGTTCGCGTGCGAACGGGCGTAGTGAGGTGTCTTAGCATATCGCGTAGGAATCTTTAAGCGGTCATTTCAAATCAAGTTAAAAAAAAAAAAATGTGGTTTATATATTTTTTTCTTACGTAGTTATGTTTTTGTAAACCGCTCGTGAAAACTATTTTTAGATTAATTAAAAATAATTGATCTAAAAATAGTTTTCACGAGCGATTTGGGCAAAATCAAAGTGTAGTACCTGTTCGTCAGATGCTGCACTACCAGTTCTTGTTTTCTGTTGGTGGAGGAGCAGTCCTTCACGACTGAGACAATTTTTTATTCTTGTACATTTTCTCCGCGTTAAAAATCGACCCTGGTGTCTAAAAGTCCCGGGGGGGAGGCATTGTAAATAGGTACAAAAACATAACCACCAAACATATTTTTATGTTTTCCATTCTTTTTTGGGGGTGGGGGTATTCAATTATAGGACTTGTGTAGTTTAACAGGTACTTCTGCAGTTTAATTAATCATTTTTTTTTCTTAAGTAATGCGCCGACATTTACCCCTCCCCAATGTAAACAGAATTTTTGTGAAATGGTAAATGTCGACGAGTTACTTACGGAAAAACGGTTAATTAAACTGCAGAAGCACCTGTTAATGGAATACCCCCCCCCACAAAAAAGGACGAAAAACATAAAAATGTGTTTGCTGCTTATGTTTTTGCAAACCACTCCTGAAAACTTTATTTTTTGATGAATTAAAAAAAAAAAAGCATTAAAAATTACGTAAGGCAAAAAAAAAAAAAAAAAATGAACCACATTTTTTAAAACTTTCTTATTAGAAAGATTCCTACGCGATGTGATAAGGCACTTCACTACGCCCGTTCGCACACGAACGTATAATGTAAGAAAAACACTACCGAAGGCGGTGAAATGGCGCAAAATAGTCCAAGGTCTAGGGGTCCGTAGCATGCAGACGGTAAGTTTGCGGCGGGTTTAATTATAAGATTCGTTGTCAGCGACCTCGAATACCCTTAAAAAACAAAATTACAGTGGTCGGGGTTCAGTTGTAGCATAAGGTAGCATTTACCAAACCAATTTATTTAGATTTAAAAAAAAAAAAAATTGTTAAAAATATTTTTTAAAAAGTCAAATAAATAAATAGGAATAATTTGAGATGATTGAATATAAAAGGTTAAACATTTAATCAAAATTTAGTTATTTTTAAATTTCATTTAGAAATAAAAATATTCTAGAAAGTGGAATAAAAATCAGCGATTGAAGCTGCAAAAAATGTTAAATTTTAAAGAGTTATCGAAGAGAAAATAAAACAAAAAAATGAATATCAAAAGATAAACAAAACACGTTATTCCCCTTGAAATTTGATGTTATTGTATTTTTGTTGAATTAATCATGACTTACTTTTTCTTTATATTTTTTAATATATAAAATATTTTGTTGAATTAATCGTGACCTTTTCTTTATATTTTTTAATATATAAAATAACTCCTGCAATTGATTATTAATTTCATGGTGCATGTTTAGTTTATGGTTAAAATATTTGTTTTGACTTTTATCTTCAATGAAAGAAATTTTACGAAAAAAATCAAATCGTTTTCAAAATTCACTTAATTATATTTCCACTTTTTCACTGTACCAAATTTTTTTCGCTACACAAAAACTTTCGATTATATAATGATGTATTTCAAAACAACAATTCCACGGGAATCGGAATCGTACTTGGTATCGGAATTGTTAATCAACATTTTCCTGGAATCGGAAAAAATTTAGGAATCGTCCCAACACTAATTATCACACAAGCCGAAATGCTCAACATAAAATCAACTGCAGGTTCTTTGATATGACAGCGGCGCGTTCGAAATGAATGTTTGTGTTTAGAGTTTAATTGAAGCAGGATACTCGACTTTAGCATGTTAAGCTTTAATTCAAGCCATTATATATAAAAAATAATTTTATAAAATTAACAGTAGGTTCTCTACAGTGCAATGTGTGCTACAACGTATTGTGAACTAAGTCACTGCGGGGGAGCACGTGAAACTGTTTCCGGTGCACCACTATGGGTCTCCAACTATAGTAGGCACTCAATCAATTTGATTGGAAATTAGGCGATTTCGCCAATTTTGATGACAATAAAAATATGAAAGTGTGAAACATTCGTTGATCATCACTGAATCCCCGGCAACGTCGGGTCTACCTGCTAGTATGAAATAATTTTCATCTATAAAATAAAAGTGCTCGACCCGATTCGTGATACAAAGAAAAGCAGGTGAGAAGGCAGGAACAAATAAAAAAGGGGGTGGGGTGGGGTAAAAGGACAGAATAACGGCGACTGCTGCTGCTTCTTTCAAAGCTTGATACTGGTCAACTATTCGGAATGTAGCTTTTTAGCTGGCGACGTTGACCGCTGCTGTTGCTGTTATTGTTGATGAGCATTATTCATGATGATTCTGTTGGCATTCGTTTCCCAGATATCTTTCTAGTAAGGATTCTTTCTAGGATATCGTGTATAGATGAGAGGGACCACTTGAAGATTGCCAATTTCCATAAGAAAAAAATGTTTCTGTGGGCACAGGTTGCCAGTCCATATTATTGGCCACTGAGCCACCGTAACCACTCCATTGATGTTATTTAGCATCATTCATTAATTTCGGGTCCTGGATATGACCCTAAACTATATCCGATGATGAGGCCCCAGTTTGCGGACTTTGGGGAGTGTGGAGGTACTACCACTCTGGGTCAGAATGGACCTGGAGAGTCCACTATAACCCAGAGTTGTAGTACCTGTTGGGGTCCCAACTATAGGTTAAATAGAAACCAACTTTAATTATATATATATATATATATATATATATATATATATATATATATATATATACTCTTTATCTGTTTTTATTATAGTAGATTGTATATGAAAAAGACTCTTCCGTCGATTTCGTACACCTACCTTCATTTTATAATAAAAGCCATACTCCTCCTCCTATTTCACAGGGATCACTTTAGTTCTTCCACTCTAAGAATTTTAATATTCTATTTCTTGCTACACAATTATTTTCTCCTGATGTCACTATCGCTAGACGTCGCATCCTTATTATGTTATCTAACATCTCTCCTCTTCTGATGAGAAGCATTAAGTTTCGAAATGCCATGGGATAAAAAGTTCTTACTCATCCTACACCCCTAATTGATGTACCACCCTTATTGAATAAATAAATAAATCTATACACATTAGTATATACAGTATAACTCCTATAATTTGAACATCCGCTTCGTTCAAATTAGAGGATGCTGTTCAAGTTTCGTAATAAAAAAAATGTGCCGCAGTTAACTTTAATTTTCTAAGAATTAAGAAATAGTAAATGAAATTCATTGCTATATGATACTTAAAGCATATATTATGTTGAGTTTACGATATATTGCAAGTAAGAATTGTTAAATATTATTACCAGGAACAAAAACATTGAAAATAAATTAAATCTACTCTTAGTTGTTAGGTATTTATTACCTAAGTTATCATCTACAGAAATCATACATTTATGTAAAATACAGTTTTTTTTTTATTTATTCACTGAATGAGTCTCATTGCAGTTTCTATTTTCATCGATTGAGCTCTCGGGCGCTGCCATTGTATTCCGTAAGCGATCACGAAAATCTACAATTTCTTGCTTCTGTAGCTTCTTTATGATTATATCTCTTCGGAGTGACATTGCTTGCAAAATATAGTTGTCACTAAAGTAAGGACTTTTTTCTAGAAATGTTATAACCGTCTCCATAGACTTTTCTGCTTCATCCCATGATATTGCTTCATCAGAGTGTTCTTGGTTATTTACATTAGGGTCAAGAGAATGGGAGCTGTCGCTATTTTCACCACCATTACTCCCTTCAGGACATTAATCAGTAGTTTCCTCATCTTGTTGCATCCACATTTCAACATCATTTGCATTAAGTGATTTAAGAACAGCGTGGTTGGTCGGTAACCGTTTGGTTTCAAGAATTTTTTCTAGACCAGATGTTATCTCTGATTCTTTCAGTTCAGAAGCCTTTGGCGCTGGGCATAATTTACCCCATACTTTTGTTAATGTGCTTGCTCGAACTTGATTCCATGCAGTTGCGAGAGAAAATATGGCATGTTTGATAGTAAAATGGCGCTGAAAATCGCTTATACTCACGGTACTATTTATCATATTCATCATGAAATCATTTCTGTAGAAACATTTTAAGTTCCAAATAATCTTTTGATCCATAAGTTGGATGAGAGAAGTCACATTAGGTGGTAAGTAGCTCACAAAAATATTCCCGCAAGATGACACTAGTTCTGACTCAGGAGGATGTGGTGATCTACAATTGTCCAACAGAAGCAAGCACTTTGAATCAGGTTTACTTAATTCAAGAAAACGCCGCTGGACAACTGGCACAAATTCTTGCAAAAACTATTTTTTAAACAACTGTTGATTAATGCATCCATTTTGTGAAGAATAATAGGATACTGGCAAAGGCGAAACTCCTTTACATGCTCGGGGACACTTTGATTTGCCGATGACAAGAAGCTTAAGTTTATGAGTTCCAGAAGCATTAGCGCATACCATCACTGTTAGTCTTTCTTTATTTAATTTGAATCATTTTATTTTCTGCTCCTCGGATCCGGCTAATGTTTTTGTAGGTAAGCACTTCCAATTTATGCCACTGTCATCAGCGTTGTAAACATCCTCTGGTGTTAAACCATAATCAGCAACTATCGTCTTGAATTTTTCACAATAAGTTGATGTTGCGTGTGTATCAGCAGACCATTGTTCGCCTGATATTGTTAATTGTCTTATACCATGTCTACTCTTAAACCTCCTAAGCTAGCATTCACTGAATTTCATATCTTCTGCGATATCCAACTCTTCCTTAAGAGATTTAGCAATTAACATGGGTCCAGATGTTGCTACACCTTCATTCCGTTTTGCTACAAACCACTCATGCAATATTCGATCGAATCCAACTTGCTTTGGTCTGCGAAGTGTCCTTCTTTTGACATGTCTTTTATGTGAAGAGAAAGGAGCAGCCTTCAATATTTCCTCCTTTTTCTTTTTGATGTAAAACAGTGTACTTCTTCCAATCTTATAATCTCTTAATATAACGCTATTCTCAACTCCAGCATCTAATTTTTCTATAATTTGACGTTTTTCGAGTAAAGTTAGTGTCACTTGTTTTCTCTCAGAGTTGCAAGCCATTGTGATGGGTTGTTTTACACTATTTTAAATATAGCAATTTGAAAAAAAAATTTACAGTTAGTGTAAATTAATTATCAATAGCTAATCTACATTAATTACATAGTACCAATATTAACATTTCTGCGCAATATCTGACTCAACCATGTAAACAGTTTTACTGCAACTCCGCATTAAATATGCTAATACAATTTTAATTACGAGACAGTTCAAGTTTAGAGAAAGTTGAGGTTTAGAAGAAGTCCAAATTAAAGGAGTTTTACTGTATTTTTATATTGTCATTTTCTTATCTTATTGATTATATATATATATATATATATATATATATATATATATATATATATATATATATATATATATATATATATATATATATATATATATGCGTTCTGTCAAAAGGGGCGTTTTAATGCAAGCATTTGCGCGCACGGGAGGAAAATTATCACTTGGATAAGTGAATTTGCAAACGACTGATTTCCATGTGTATTCTTGACTGCTTTTTGAAATCCTCGTCTTTTCATCAGCTTTTGTCTTTGGTTAGATACGTTTAACGTAGTTGGCCTTCAAACAATGCCGGGTAAGTCAGCTAGTGTTACTTTCTTCTTCGCGTTACACTTCTTACGTGATATTGTGCGCGTAAGAGTTTTTTTTTTTTTTCTTTGAGACATTACATATGTGTGAATAGGTTTGACTTATTTTTTACTTTTCCATCGCATGGCATATCGATCGTTTAACGTTATTGTTCTATTAAACACATGATTGCTTCAGATCGAGTTCGCACTATTGTCTAGGTGAAATGGCAATATCAAATAAGCTTATGTGCACATATTTTACTTAAGCAAACAGCATTATATAATGTTCAACTTGAATGGCTACAGAAAGAACTTGAGCGGGAACTGAAAACAACTTGAGCGACTACTGAAAACAACTTGAGCGGGAACTGAAAACAACTTGAGCGGGAACTGAAAACAACTTGAGCGGGAACTGAAAACAACTTGAGCGGGAACTGAAAACAACTTGAGCGGGAACTGAAAACAACTTGAGCGGGAACTGAAAACAACTTGAGCGGGAACTGGAAACAACTTGAGCGGGAACTGGAAACAACTTGAGCGGGAACTGAAAACAACTTGAGCGGGAACTGGAAACAACTTGAGCGGGAACTGGAAACAACTTGAGCGGGAACTGGAAACAACTTGAGCGACTACTCGAAACAACTTGAGCGACTACTCGAAACAACTTGAGCGACTACTCGAAACAACTTGAGCGACTACTCGAAACAACTTGAGCGACTACTCGAAACAACTTGAGCGACTACTCGAAACAACTTGAGCGACTACTCGAAACAACTTGAGCGACTACTCGAAACAACTTGAGCGACTACTCGAAACAACTTGAGCGACTACTCGAAACAACTTGAGCGACTACTCGAAACAACTTGAGCGACTACTAGACACTATCCTCGAGTTTCCAAGGTCTCTCTGTACAAGACAACCTGGCGTGATAGTACTTTTCCTCTACAAGTTAATCCTGACTAAATATTAAAAATCACATAGTATTTGACGCCCAAAATGAGATATCTTCAATATGGCTAAACAACATTGACTTTCACGAGAAATGCTGCACCTTCTCCAAGTAATGTTACTTCAAGTAACAGCACAAAGTTCGATCTTCCACTAGACTAGATGAATTATTGTCCTTGAATCCAATAAGACGAGATACCACAAGAAAGATATACGGAGTGATTGAGTTAAGATTAATTTCTTCTTGTCATGTGCTGCCATCTATATAACAGAAAAATAAAGATAATTTTGCAGGGGAAAATTGTATGCATATTGAATTAGTGTTGGGACGATTTATCGAAATCGGAAATATCGGAGCTTTTGGAGGGTATCGGAATCGGGAAAATTTAAGCCTATTTTCCGATGCCAAAATTGATTCCTCTAATTATGTATTTTATTTAATTTTGTTTTTATAAAACATCGTCCACTGCTTGTAGTAACAATAAAATAATAAATATTTATTGATTTTAAACTTCCAGTAATATTAAAATCTCTAGACCACCCCGTCACAAGTGTTTTTACGTTTGAGAAAATACATGCACATTTAAGATGCGTTTTTTTTTTTTTTTTTTTTTTTTTTTTTTTACAGTAATCATGAAAAATAAAAATTTTATAGTAAAATATTTAGAGATTTATAAAGAATCGGAATCGGTAATTGTATCGGAATCGGGAAAAATATTAGAATCGCCCCATCATTATATTGACTGTACTGCATTGTAGGAGAAAGGGCAACGAATACAACTAGAAATAATAAGGCGGGGGTGGGGACAGGAATGTGATGAATGCAGCATTATGTGGAGGAAACTGAAAGGCTGACGTGCATGAATCGCCTCAAAGGTTTTCTCTGTGCTTACTTACCATGGCAACAAGGGTTTTAACTGGAGGACGTAAATATAATTTTATTTAGCAGCGACATTTAAATCACTCGATACGGAACCTCGCTAATTCGTGAAGTCTGGCTTATTTCCCTTAAATCGAAAGCATCCTGTAATTTTATTATTATTAATTACGTATACATTTAAACTATTTACCTTCACAATCAGTTACGTATATACCAATGTACAATGTACCGACGTTGATGCAATGGGTCATAGGTCGCATGGGACGAACTCACACATACAGACAGTTAGGATTAATTTCTTCCTGTCATATACTACCATCTTTATGGCAGGAAAATGAAGATAATTTTGCCGAGGAAAAAATTATATGCATGTTGAATATACTACATTCAAGGAGGGAGTGCAACGAATAAAACTAGAAAATATAAAGCGAGGGAGGAGATGGGGGTGCGATAAATGCAGCATAGGTGAAGAAAAATGAAAGGCTGACATACATTAATCGCGTCAAAGGTTTTCCCTGTGGTTAGTTACCGTGGCAACAAGGGTTTTAATTGTCGGACATAAATATAATTTTATTTAGCAGCGGCATTTAAAACATTCAACATGAAATGTCGCTAATTCGTAAAGTCTCGCTTATTTCCCTTAAACCGAAAGCATGCTGTAACTTTAGTATTATTAACTGCGTATACATTTAAAACATTTACCTTCACAATCAGTTACGTAATATACCAATGTGCAATGTACCGACGTCGATCCAATGGACGGGACGAACTCCAAAACACAGACAAAGTTCCTTTTATATAATAGTAGAGATAATAAAATTTATTTAAAAAGTGCAAAATATGAGATCCCCCCACCCAAAAAAAATACGCTTAAAGATTGAAAAGATATACTACGTATCAACGAGGAAACGAATAGCTCTTTTTTATCTGGGAAAAAGAGATGATGGACAATCCGTGAATATTAAAGAAATTCATCATGTTAAAAAAAAAAAAAAAAAAAGATGGAACAATTGTTGTCGATGACAATTTGAAAGCTCTATTTTAATTAAGTACTACCATATTTCCGGAATTGCTCCACTTACCCTTGAACCACACTTTATAATATTGAGTGTTTAGCTTAAAATACCATTTGTACGACTCAACTGAGCATTTAAGCGCGATCTCCGGGTTAACTAATGGAATTTCTAACAATTATGTCGAATGACTCATTATGACAAATGTTTTCAATTATGATAATTAACAGAAATCTTTAACAATTGATTAGGAACATAGGATTATTTTTATTTACTTAAGAGTTCTGACAGAATCAAAGGGAGATAATTACTATTGGTTACTTTTGCCAAGGAGGTTATATTTTCAGTTTATTTTATTTGGTTGTGTATAGCCTAGTCTTCAAATATATAACGTCCAATAGCATGACCAATTGTCACCAAACCGAGTCAAAATATTGACATGGTCTAACTTAGAACTGATTTAATTTTGAGATATCTAGATGTTGTAATCCAGTAATTGTCCGGAAGAAGGATACAAGTCAGTAAAGTCAGTAATTAGTGCAAACAAAATATATTGAACAGAAAAGTAAATACAACAAATAAAGAGAAGTGGTATACATCAGTCCGACTGCCAAGTGTGTATAATGTGTACATAATGTCGAGAAGCATTCTCTCGGTTTTTACAGTCAAGTGAAAGAGTTCGTTATTATCCTTAAGGTGGACACCACAACACTAGAAAAAAGGGAAAGATCCTGGAAAAGGTTAAAGTTACACTTTTGTCGATAATTTCAGTTCTATTTATTGTACACTCGCTAGATGACCCATATTATAGCCAATGAAGTCTTACAGCGTTGTCATTGACGGAATTTTATCTCAAGTCTAACTGGATGCATTTGCTACCAACAGCAGCAAGATACGTTGCAAGACCGGAAGATTGAGAAAACAAACTTCCCTCTCCTCGAAGAGATAATCTGGAAGAATACAAAAGTAGCCGAAAAGGCTCCTTTCCGCAATTCTCGTAAAGAGCACCACAAACGATGGGGAATAACCTCCTACAGAGGAGGTAATGCCTGGAAAGATACACCTATCACGTCAAAACTGACCCCTTTATCTCATTTCGGCAAAAGAAAGGCCTGTTCACCAACAAAGCAGTCTCTCTTTAACAGAATGATGTAAAGAGTTACCGTCGGTTGGCATTTATTGATCTCTTCCTGCTTCTCGTTAGATCACAATAAGTTAAGCAACATTAAGCTTGGTTAATACCAGATGGGTGACTATTTGAGAATACCAGGTGTTGTATCGTTGTATTTTTCCATGACACTTCTTCCTTTGAAGGAAGCCAGTTCAACATACCCAAGATAAATGCTGTGCTTTTAAAAAAATTTTTTTATTATTTTAGCTCTTCTCAAAGAGAAATAGTAAAGTCTGAAAGAGTGGGCACATTTGGATTTCATAGAACAATATCTCAACCCAACAACAAGAAGACCATTCTTGGACGGATTGTAAGGTTCGTAACCTCAATTAATACAGGATGTTTTTTTTTAGAGACGGCGAACTTTAAATTGACAACTATTTTTTTTAATTGCAGATTTGGCAACTATCGGTTATTTTGAGTTCAGCTTGGTTTGGCAATTCATCATGAAAAGACTGACGCCCGAGCAGCGTTTGCAAATTACAAATAATACGATCAGTTTATCGACATAAACATTTGAAGAAAGTATAATTTCACGAAATGGATCTGTCAACTGGTCGCCATTAGATTGTTATTTGGAGATATGTAAAGTCCCATGTTTACACTAATAAACCAGTCGCAAGCACCACTTGAAAGACATTCGATGTGTTATTGCCGAAATTCAGCCTAATTTAATGCGTAAGGTTTGTGAAAATCTAACCTCTAGATTAAGCTATATACACACGAGCTACGGGTCCATATTCCTGTAATTGTATTTAAACTCTAAATGCGAAGGATTAATCTTTGGAATCTTTGGAATAAACCACATGTTTGATAAATAAAAATATTTTTTTCTGTGATTTATTTTAATTTAATGTTTGCCGTGTTTTTTTTTTGTTGTTGTTGCTTTATTTAAAAAAAAAAAAAGAAAAAAGAAAAGAAAAAAAAAACTTTTACAAACACAGCCGGTGAACCAGACATTATAAACGCTGGTAAATCGGCCAACCTGGTTCTCCTAGACGCACGCATTTCAAAAGACTAAACAAAATTTAATCATTTATTTTAGTAGTTAAAAAAAAAAATGAATAAATAAGTGATTTTATTTATATTAAGCTTACTTAAAATAAAATCTGAAACAATTGACAATTGTTATCAATAATTGTCAGCTATTTAACCTGGGTCAAAGATAAAAAAAACCTCAAACATACGCGTTACCTTCAGTGTTATCATCTCATGAAACCTACATTGATAGCACAATTAATAAAAGTGTGCACACACACAGTGGCTCTTAATTGACCAATGAAATTTAACTGAATATTTAAGAACAATAAAATGCGTTGCATCACAAGTATCGTTTTCTAATTATATCATAATTTAGTAGTGTAAATTTTATGACGCGAAATGATTACATTTCAAATCTAGAACTTTTTTATTATTTGCAAAACAAAGGTTACACTTCAGAAAGTATATCTCCTTACTCTATAGGTTTTCGATGTCAACCCATCTCCTCAGAGGAGAAAATATTAGCAAATATTATCATGGGTTTACCTTATTTGCTAAATACAATAAACATAAAAAAATCATAATTAAAACGCGATACATTCAAACAGTCATGCGAAATAGAAAATCATAATTAAGTAGGCTATCTCGCATGACAGCTTGATCCGACGTTGCCCGGGATTGACTGATAATTCACGAATATTTTACACTTTCATATTTTATTGTCATCGAAACTAGTAAAAGCGCTAATTTTTCAACCAAATCGATTGATTGCCTGATCTAGTTAGGGGACTCACCACGGTCCACCGGAAGGAAGCTTACCCCATAATTAGGGCTGTGACAATAGAATATTCATTTCATTCTTTTGACTCTCGGGTATCAGTTGAAATGAATGGCTCTCGTCTTGGGGAGGCTCCATGTTTTGACAAGCTTCTAGGTTTGACCTTTACTCCTGATCTGAAATGGAACACATACATCAAATCAGTTGCCAGGGACGCTGAGAAAATGGTAGAATCCTTCTACCGCTCCAGAAGATATCTCCCTACTGATGCAATTCTCTATCTGTATAAAAGCCAAGTACGTCCAAGGATCCATCTGGGCAGGAGCTGCTAAAAACAGCCTATCCTGCCTTGCCAGAGTACAAAATAGACTTCGTGGTTTAGTGGGGGATGCCCTTTTCTCTTCCCTGCAACCTCTCTCCCACAGAAAAGATGTTGCGAGCCTGTCTTTATTTTATCGTTATTTCCATGGCAGGTGCTCGTCTGAGCTCAATCCCTCGTCCCCCCTCGCCAATCTTTCACGAGAAACACCCGTCTGGCTGAAACTACTGTCAATAATTTTCCCCACTCTTTATCTGTGCCTAAATCCAAACGTAGATTCCATGAGCAAAGCTTCTTTCTTAGAACTGCACGCCAGTGGAACTCTCTGCCGCTTGCCTGTTTCCCACTTGACTACAACTTGGACGTCTTCAAGTTCAACATAAACAAACTCCTGACAAACCGCCCCCTTAAGTAAGACACTCTATCAAAACCCCCAATGCTAATGATTACTACAATACGATCTCATTGATTACTGTACACGCAATAACCCTTATCCTTGAGTGGCATTCGGGCCTTGATAAGTGGTGACCCCCATGTAAATATATATATATATATATATTTATATATATATATATATATATATATATATATATATATATATATATATATATATATATCCGACATAGTTAGACACACTTGATCAACTGAGAACCACATCAGTCCATATAAAAACATAAGATATTAACGGGTATATACTCAAGAATCTAAAAAACGAAAAGAATATGCTGTTGCCACAGCCCTACCCATAATACATTTTAGCCTATATTGAACTGCAGAGATTCTACTGTTAATTTTATAAAATTATTTTTTTATATATAACGGCTTGAATTAAAGTTTAAAATGCATAAGTCGAGTATTATGGCTCAGTTGTACTCTAAACAGAAACATGACTCTCGAACGCGTACCTGTCATATCCAAGAACCTACTGTTAATTTTATGAAAATATTTTTATATATAACGGCTCGAATTATAGTTTAAAATGCAAAAGTCAAGTATTATGGTTCAGTTGAGCTCGCAACAGAAACATTAATCTCGAACATGTTCCTGTCATATTCAAGAACCTACTGTTGATTTTATATACCCGACCTTTCTGCTTGTGTAGTAATAAACATTATCAAATGCACTTGTGATGTTAGGCTGTGTAAGATGTTAACTTTGGTCAAAATTGATTCTTTCATCGGATTTTTTCGATTATTGATACTTATCGAAGACATTCTGATACAAAACTTATCTAAGAACACTGCCAGATATATAAATTATATTTGTGTGGAATATTATGAAAATTGACCCAGCCATTGCGAAGTCTATAGAGAACCGTTTTATGCACACATCTCTCTCTCTCTCTCTATATATATATATATATATATATATATATATATATATATATATATATATATATATATATACACTTGTGCCCGATATTATTCATACCCCTCGGATCTTTGAGATTTCTATAAGAATATTGCTCAAACCAGAAGGTAGACAATATTAAAGGGATTTCAAACAATAAATCAAGCATAAGCATTTAATTTAAACTCAACAAATAAATAAATTATGCAAGTTTGAAACATTATACAAAGAAAAACAATAATGGCACTAGTTCAAAATTATTCATACCTCTCTTACTAATAGTCAATAGCATGCCCTTTATTCTTAATAACTGCCTGTAACCGTTTGGGATATTTATCAACAAGGTTTTTACAAGCATCAACACTGATTTTTGACCATTCTTCAATGCAGTTCTCCAAATCCCTCAAATTTCTAGGTTTCCGCTTTTTAACCTCAGTTTTCAATATGTGCCAGAGGTTTTCGATAGGTTTCAGGTCGGGACTCTGGCTAGGCCATTCCAAAACATTAATTTGATTATCCTCAAACCATTTCTTGACTATTTTGGCAGTATGTTTTGGATCATTATCCTGTTGAAGGACCCAGTTTAGTCCTAAATGGAGCTTCTCCGCATCCTGTCTAATGTTTTTCTGGAGTATCTCCAAATATTGCTCCTTCTTCATGGTTCCATCTATGTTGACCAAACTACCTGGACCACTAGCCGAAAAGGAGCCCAAAAACATTAGGCTACCACCACCATGTTTCACCGTGGGTATGGTGTTCTTTGGGTTGTAAGCTTCTCCTTTCTTCCTTCAAACGTAAGAAGCATCCATATGGCCAAACAATTCAATTTTTGTTTCGTCAGTCCACAAAATACTTGAGAAAACGGACTCTGGAGAATTCACATGGGTCCTAGCAAACTTTAGACGTGCTACAAGGTGTTTTCCGGTGTGCAATGGAGTCCTTCTTGGTCTTCTTCTTTTCAGACCATTTTCATGCAGAGTCCTTTGCAATGTTTGCCTTCATATTTTTATGCCAGAAGACTCCAGATTTTCTAAAATGTCCTTATTAGTGGTGGTTGGATTTGCATTAACACTTCTTACAATATTCCTGGTGGCTCTAGCAGACAGTTTCCTTTTCCTTCCTCTACCAATCAAGTTGTTTGTTGTGTGGTGGCTCTGGAATTTTTTGATGATGCTCTGTACTGTTGCTGTTGGGACCTCAAATTTCTTGGAAATTGACTTGTAACCTAAACCATCCTTATGTGAATTCACAATTTTAGTCCTAAGATCATTACTAAGCTCTTTTTTCTTCCCCATTCTAATAATTTTTATTCTTTTATTGGTTTTCAGTTGATATCATTTTAATTTCTGAAAAATGCAAAAAACGAAATGAAATTAATCAAAGGTTGTATAAAAGCATTCAAAATAAGAATCAAACAGAAAACAAACAGTCAGAAACTCGATTAATACTGAAAAAATAAGGGGGTATGATTATTTTTGAACATTGCAGATTTTATAAATAGCTGTATATTTCTTTTATTACAAGTATCCCGAGATTTTAAAATGACGAAAATGATCAGAAGAGGTTTATTAAGAATATGTATCAATATGGACGTAAACAATAAATTCTTACAAAAGTTACACCTAATAAACTCAATTTTCAAGGGGGGTATGAATAATATCGGGCACAAGTGTATATATATATATATATATAGTAATTTATAAAATAAATATGACGATTAAGCTATGCTGAATATTCCGCGTTTCATCCACTCTAGGACTCTTCAGGCTTATGCGCAAATTCTGTGGTTGTTTATCGAGGAGCATATAAAAACGATAAACAACCACAGAATTCGCGCATAAACCTGAAGAGTCCTAGAGTGGATGAAACGCAGAATATTCAGTGTAGCTTAATCACCATATATATTTTATAAATTACTAACTAGCTCTACCTACGTATTGAGCACTTTTGAAGTAAATACTTAAAGTTTACGCATAAATCTATACTTTCGTATATTAATTTTATGTGAGTAAATGAAGTAGTTTTATATATATATATATATATATATATATATATATATATATATACATATACGTATATATAATATAAAGCTGAAAGTCTGTGCGTGTGTGCCTGGTCACGAATAGGCTCCTATATGGTTGACTATTTTAAAAAACTGATTACAAAGAGGATGTATCGAGGATCAGAAATTGGTATGTTTGATCTGGCAGAACGGTGATTCATAAAAATTGTAGGGTCTGCGTTCACGCCTGGCCCCCAAAGTATGGAAATAAATAATAATAAAAAAAAAAAAAACGTTTACAAGTGTTTGTGATATAGATGTACATGAGAATACTTTGATAAGTATGTATTAACTTAAATAGGGAGGGTATAATAAAATTGTGGGGTCTGTGTTCGAGCCTGTACTCCATGGAAATATGGCACAATCTTTAACAAAGACTTTTCATATCTATTCGTGTAAGTATACTTTGATAATTATGCTTCAGTTTGAAGAAATATGGTATAATAACATTATTGGGTGTTCGTTCGCGACTGACCTCCATAGAATGGAAATATGTCACAAAGTTTAACAAGGTTTTTTTAAAAGGGGTGAGGGTCCACAATAACTCCTTAACACTAATCTTAATTCACGTTAGCTTTTATTTATTTTTTTGAGTTGAATCATATTGTGTCGAATAAATTAACCTCATAAATTCACGTTCTTATTAAAATGAAAGTAAAAAAAAAGAAGTCAGAACTTTAGACAATGCTCGACAAAAATTTTGAATAATTCTGTTTTTTCCTTCTCCACTCGCACGTGGCACTCTTTCGAAAATAGATAAATATTATCTGTTTTTGTTTCTTTGTTTTTCGATATTTCGTTGATATTATTTAGTAAGAGTGTTTAACAGAAAAAGCCAACAAACGACTACCCGAAAAAATAAATATACAAGAAATAAATGTTACCATAGTCAATAAAAGTTCAGTTCATGTTTTTTTTGTTTTGAAATAGTTTTGAATGCTCTTTACTTGAAACAATTTCAGCGAACCGAAATTAAAACGAAATTTGATGCGATAACTACTTAAATGAATTTTTATATAAACTACACATGCCATAGTCGAATATTACTCAAGCACAAAATAACGGAAAACATTAAAATATGTTTATAAATATTCCTTACGTTGACGGAACTCTCTTAAATTGTTAACACAGAATGCTCAGATGCCCCTCCTTCAAATTGAAAACTGGGCTCTCCATTTCAAAGTCGCTGCCATTTTGATTTTTTTTAACCGGTTCGTAAATTAAAAAAAAAAAAATTTTTACAAACTACTTAAAAATACAAACCAATGAACTTTTCTACCATAAAAGTAACTTTTATTGACTATGGTAACATTTATTTCTTGTATATTTATATTATTATATATATAACATTTTCTCTTTGTAAGGAAACATCATTTTGTTGGTCACTCTTGGCTACGAATGGAAACAAAGTTGATATGAAAAAATATATTTTTGCGAAAATTATCTTTACTTTCATCATATTTTGCTTAGGATAAAATTTTTGAGTATCAAAACCTATCTCTTTACAACCCTCTCTTTTTCATAACCTATCATACTTTCATTAATCACAGTCCATTTTCTATAGGCTGTTTTTGAACCCAGTCAACGACGGGTACTTCTGCTAGTATATATATATATATATGCATAGAAATTATATTATCTGTATATAATATAATTATATTATCAAAGAGTAAATCTTTAACAAAGCAAAACTTATCAAGATAAGAAAAGCTCAACACTATTAAGAGAAGCAAACAATAATATTAAATGAAAGATGGAGAATAAAAGTATATATATATATATATATATATATATATATATATATATATATATATATATATATATATATATATATATATATATATATATAACTTTATTATATTATCAGAACAATAACGAAAGGGTTAAGGGGAAGATTAAGAGAAAACCTCCTAAGGCCATGGCATTTCGTAGCTAAATGCTTCTCATTAAAAGAAGAAAAGGCCAGAAGTATACAAAATGCAAATACAGAAAAAAAAAACTGAAAATGCCGTTTAGATATGAAATGAGAAGAAAAGAACAGGATAAAATGATAATAATTAAAAGTGGGTACAGCATATAAGGGTAAATAGGAGTGATATATATATATATATATATATATATATATATATATATATGTGTGTGTGTGCGTGTGTGTGTTGGATCGATTAATCGGAATCGGGAATCGAAAATTTGGGGGGTATCGGAATCGGAAAAATTAATGCCTGTTTTCGATGCCAACAACGATTCTTTTAATTGCCTTTTTTATTGGATTTATTTAAAGAAAAATATTCTACCGCTGATAGAAATACTGAAATAGTGAATATCTGTTGAATTTAACCTATTAATAAAACTAAAATCGATAGATCATCCCTCACAAGTGTATCGTTATGTTTAAGAAAATATTTGCACATTTAACATGTGTTTTTATAGTAATCGTGAAAAAAATAACAATTTATAGTTGAATATGTAGAGATTTAGAAAGAATCGGAAATTTAATACTGAATCGGTAATTGGATCGGAATCTATAAAAATACTGGAATCGTCCCATCCCTAATATATATATATATATATATATATATATATATATTAGGGATGGGACGATTCCAGTATTTTTATAGATTCCGATACAATTACCGATTCCGTATTAAATTTCCGATTCTTTCTAAATCTCTACATATTTTACTGACTTGAAACTTGATATATAAGGGATTCGGACCTATAGATCAAATTTGATTGAGTTTTTAGCAGGTAAGAATAGTTGCCAAAACTCAATTGGAACTTGACAGGCGTAAGTCGACTTAATGGGCATTCTCTATGCATGTGCAAATATACATTTATACGTTTAACTGCGTTAATTTGTCAAGTTTTGATAGTCATGTGTCCTTAAGTTATATTAGCTACATGTTTTGGTTTCGATTCAAGTTAATGATACCTAAGTCATATATTTGTTTTGTATTTTTTTTTTTTTTTTACTTTTGAAACCATTATTATATATTGGGTACAATATAATAATCAATAGAAAACTGGCTCTATGATAATAAATACGAAATCTGCATGAATTAAAAAGAAAACAAGTCCCATATCGCATGTATAGGTTTGAAACCTATACATGCGATATGGGACTTGTTTTCTTTTTAAACCAAAAAATGACAGCCGTTTGGTAGAGACCGTTGCTCTGAAAGATAGACAAACAGAAAAAACAAGGTCACTTCTATAATATATACATATAGTATTTCTTTTAGTCTATCTGTCCGTTTTCTTTCTCTGGAGCTACTGGACCGATATGCCTGAAAATTCGTATCGACCTTTGTTATAATATGGTGTAGCAAAGTAAGTATTATGATAACCGTTAAATGCACAGTTAGAGATTAATGGGGATTAGTCACTACAGTATCGCACTTAGTCTAGAAGATTTCTTGGAAACTACTAGACTGATCTGACTTAACTGTTGTATGGACTTTTGTTATAATAAAGTGCAGCGAACTAAATATTATGGTATCCGTTCAATGCACAGTAAGGGATTAATAAGGATTAATCACTACAGTATCGCATTTAATCTAGAAGATTTCTCAATCTGATTTAACTGTCGTATGGACTGATCTGACTTAACTATTGTATGGAATGTTGATATAATAAGGTGCAGCGAACTAAGTATTATGGTATCCATTCGATATAAAGTTGAGAATTAATAGGGATTAGTTTTAAATGTGCAAATTTTATCATATTCAATCATCAATTTGACATAAAACACTCATTCCAAGCGATAACTTTTATCCGTGGTTAACGGCTTAAACTATAGAGTCTAAATACATAGAAAATGATGGAGTCGTAAGTGATTTTTTATATGAAAAACCGGCAGTGTTACCCTGAACTGATGATTCCCGAAAGGATGAAACACTAGTGTCTGTAAGTATTTAATCATTATTATAGTAAATAATTGTGTCAGCCCTTTTAAGAATATCAGTGCTTATCGTTGAGCACTTTACAGTTGAAATAAAGTCGGTCATTTTAGCTGACATGTGCAGGTCATCATATAATGATTAGATCACTCTGACAAACGTTAAGACATTCAAAAATAAATGTTTAAATTGCAACGATATTTCTTGCGGTTAATGTTGGCCAAGACGATTTGTTCCTTGCTAATGGAGTCAGAGATGACTTCATTGCCAGGTTCGAATCCCCTGACCAGTAGTAATCATGCCACTCTGCACTGATGATTCCTGAAAGGGTGAAGCACTAGTGTCTGCAGGTATTTAATAATTATTATAGTGAATAAATAAATAAATAAATAATCATATATATATATATACACGTTTATGGGAAATATATATATATTCAGTTATATTTGATGGTTTATTTACACAAATCCTTTAATTTATTAAGTTCAATGTAACTAAACTATAGAGTATCTACAACAAATGACAAAAAGTCTATATTCCAAATTTCAAGATGTTGTCCATCTTACCGTTTATTTCTCTCAGCATGGTAAAATGTTCAAATTTTGACAGCACCTGTTTCGTAGCAAAGAATCATTGAAGTAATTATTATGCCAATTTTTTTTAATTCATCCCGCCCTTACTCAAAAAGAAAATAAAGGAATGTGTGCAGGATTAGAAAATCCGACAATCATTGATCGTTTTTTTATTTTTATTTTTTTTGGAAAATTCAGTTGTGACAGATATTGCTTTTTTTCACTCGAACCGAATGTTCGAATGTTGACCCGCCGAATAGAAAAGATGAATTGCAAGAAAAACAAACAGGAATCATCTATGCTGTTAAACGAAACACACACACACACACATATATATATGTGTGTGTGTGTGTATATATATATATATATATATATATATATATGTGTGTGTGTGTGTGTGTGTGTGTGTGTGTGTGTGTGTGTATGTAAATATATGTGTGTATGTGTATATATATGATATATATGTACATCATCTATGCTGTTAAACGAAACACACACACATATATATATAATATATATATACATATATATGTGTGCGTATGTATATATATGTGTGTGTGTATATATATATGATATATATGTACATATATATGTATATATAAAATAAATAGTTATTATAAGTAGTTATTTTTCTTTTATTAATATTATTGAAACTTTTCCCTTTTTTCACTTGTACACATTTTTGTGAATTATTCCATGGATTTCTGCTTTTGGATTATTTTGGACCATCTTCCAATTACGGGATTTCCTTGGATTTTACTTGTGCAAATGGAAATTCAATTAACTTTCTTGAAGTTATATATTTGGATTTTACCGTCACTGGGTTATTTATCTTCCACCAGACTATCCATTCACGTGTAATCATCTTTTTCTTCACCATATTCCCTCTGCTTCACTTTTTTGTTATCAAGCAATATCTTTGACTTGTTGTTTCATCAAATACTTTTGCATGCAAAATCCGATCCTGCATTTTGCTAATTCCTACCCTCTGATAAGAAAGAATGTATTTCTTCGAAACTCCGCAGATTAAGGACTATCCACTTATCTAGTGTTTCCTTTTCAGATTAAGTATGTTTGTAACTCTTTTTCAAAGTGTTTTTTATTAAGTGTTTGCTCGTATATGTATATATATGAACATATGTATATGTATGTATAAATATATGTATATATATATGTACAAATATATGTATATATATATATATATGTACAAATATATGTATATATATGCATATATATGTACAAATATATGTATATGTATACATATATACACATGTATATACATATATATACACACATGTATATACACATATATACACACATGTATATACATATATACACACATGTATACACATATATACACACATGTATACACATATATACACACATGTATATACACATATATACATGTATATACACATGTATATACATATATACACATGTATATACATATATATACACACGTATATACATATATATACACACATATACACATATATATACACACACACATGTATATATACACACATATACACATATATATATATACACATATACACATATATATATACACATGTACACATATATATACACATGTACACATATATATACACATGTACACATATATATATATATACACACATGTACACATATATATATACACACATGTACACATATATATATACACACATGTACACATATATATATATATACACACATGTATATACATATACATACACATGTATATACATATATATATACACATGTATATACATATATTAGCATTAAGAAAACTAAAGTCATGTACATTCCCGCTCCCAATGATCTGTATGTGGAACCTGATATCTTCGTCTGTGGAAAGCGCCTTGAAGTCGTAAAAAATTTTGTCTACCTTGAGAGTGCCTTATCAAATGATGGCACTCTTAATGCGGAAATAAGACAGAGAATCAGCAAGGCATCTAATGCTTTTGGAAGGTTACAAGATAGAGTCTGGTCTGACGGTGATCTGACTCTGACAACTAAAATTTCAGTCTATCAAGCATGTGTAGTACCATCCCTACTCTACGCATCTGAAACTTGGACCTTGTACCGGTCACATATAGAATTGCTCGAGAGGTTCCATCAGCACTGCCTTAGACACATTCTTGGTTTAAAGTGGTATAGCTTTGTCCCTGATACATATGTCTTAAAAAAGGCCAAAACAACCAGTATTGCTACCATTGTTATTAAGAACCAGTTGCGTTGAGCGGGTCATCTCATCCGGTTTGAAGACTATCGTCTCCCAAAACAATTGTTCTATGGTGAGCTCTTTCTTGGAAAAAGACCCCAGCACAAGCCCAAAAAACGTTTTCGTGATAGCATCAAGGAGAGTCTGGTGAGCTTTCATATTCCTGTTGATAGTTGGGAGTCTCTAGCGTATGATCGCAAGCAGTGGAGGACACTGATATACAGGGGTGCAGAACACTATGAAGCAGCCAAAATAGACCGAGAGAAGCTTAAGAGAGCATGTAGGAAATGCCAAACCTTGCCGCCCAACCATGGAGATCTCTGGATCTGTAAGGTGTGTGATCGGGCTCTGTTGTCGAAGGCAGGTTTTGTTAATCACATGAAAGCCCACGATAATACAGGTTCCGCTGCTGTTAGTCTCATACAAATCAGTGAGCGTTTTCAGTGTCATGTCTGCTTGGGGGTGTGCAAGTCGCTGGCAGGGCTAAAAAGTCATATTCGGGCACATGGACTTTTAGTGACTGAGGGAGTGGCTCTCGTCTGACAAGACGTTGCAATCATCATATATATATATATATGTATGTACATATGTATGTACATGTGTGTATATATATGTATGTACATGTGTGTATATATATGTATGTATATGTGTGGTATATATATGTATGTATATGTGTGTATATATATGTATGTATATGTGTGTATATACATGCATGTATATATGTATATGTGCATATATATGTGTGTGTTTGTGTATAGTGTGGTTTACTTGAATAATTGTAGTTATTTCATTGAGTATTGCCTTTTTCAAATCTTCGTATTTATAAAAAAACAAAAAAAAAATAGCTACGATATGAATAACTATAATCTGAAATATTTTGGCTGTTATCAATTACTTTATCTTTGCAAAAAATGTTTATTGACATCATCGTTCCTAGAACTGACATCGTTGAACGAGACAAGCAGAAACACACAAACACACGTCACTGAATCGCTCACGTTGTTATACCTCATAAGTTCCTCATCGTGTAGGTAAGTTTTGGAGAGGGCATTCATTCTTTCGGTGCATAGAATGAAATAGTATTCGTTCAAACATCATTCCATTACGCTCGCCTAAACCAATGTTTATTTATACATGCCATAACAATAAATCGATATGTTCACGTTGAGCACATTCAAGTGTAGTTTCAATGAACGTTATAGATTTTTAAAGAATCTAAGCGAACCATTAAAATTTCCTTTCGATTTAATTAAAGACACAAGGGCAATTCCCGGTCAGTTCCATAAATTTGAATACAATAATGAAGAAACATTTTTATTTTTCGTTTCATGAAAGTAAAATTAAAAAAAGTTAATATGATAATAATATTAGGTTGATGCAAAAATAGTGTCGTTTTTTTACGTTCAACTATGCATATATATATATATATATAAACGACATTATTTTTGCACCAACCTAATATTTTAAAGATTTTTATGTACATGAGCATCGCCACTTATCAAGATCTAGAGGCCACTCGAGGATAAGGGGCAAAGAGTGTACAGTAGTCGATTGGACAATATACTAATCGTTAGTAATGGAAATTCGGTTAATTTGTCAACTTAAGTAGAACGGCTCATCAAGAACTTGTTTACGTTGGACTTGAAGATAACCATATTGTAGTCAGCTAGAAAGCAGGAAAACGGAAGACAGTTCCACAGGTGTGCAGTTCTAAGAAAGAAGCTTTGTTCATGGAATCTACGTTTAGGTTTAGGCACAGATAAAAAGTGGGGAAAATTATTGATAGTGTTTTCAGCTAGACGAGTGTTTCTCGTAAAAGTTTGACGAGGGGGGAATCATAGATTTGAGCTCAGACGAGCACTTGTCATGAAAATAACGACAGACTCGCAACATATATTCTGTGAGAAAGAGATCGCAGGGAAGAGAAAAGGGCACCATCCCTACTAGACTACGAAGTCTATTTTGAACTCTATCAAGGCAGGATAATCCTTTCTAGCAGCTCCTGAAATCGTTCCGATTCTTTAGTCGTTTTATAACTGCCTGTAATAAACGTAGTCTGTTAATAATAAAAAAAATTAACAGTTATGTTTTTATTGCTTAACCTCATATTACAAATGTTATTTTTTAAGTTCAGAACACCATTGCGCTAAAAGAAATTTTTTAAAAATATTACTTGAGATTATATTATAAACACTATTCTAAACAATTCTTTAAAGGCAAATTTTGTATCCAGGTTATTTGATTCTGTAATAGAGCTGAGATCTATTCAATGTAGCCGCCTTTAGCCTAAATCACCGCCTCTATACGGGTCCGGAACTGGGAGCATGCCTTTTCCACAAGCGCCCACGGGAGCTCGGCGGATACTTGGTGGATGGCGGCGATCAAGCTGGCTTTAACGTTGTGGGAGGTCATGTTGGTGATGTTCTCGACCTTTCACCAAATGTAAAAATGTACTCACACTTTAATTGTTGTCTGGATAATAATTGTCATCAATTGGAATATGATTCTATAATTATGTTTGTCTTCCACATTCGAAGTTATTCCATATCACTGTGTTCATAAACAAAGGCTTTTTCACCATTCGAAGTGTGAGTACACTTTTGAGACACCCTGTATATATATATATATATATATATATATATATATATATATATGTGTGTGTGTGTGTGTATATATAATAATTTAGATACCTACAGACACTAGTGTTTCATCCTTTCAGGAATTATCAGTGCAGGGTGATGCAATTACAGCCGGTCGGGAGATCTGAACCTGACCACGAAATCATCTCTAAAAGCAAGGACCAAACCTCACGGTGAGATTTACAATTGAAATTTAAACTTTTATTATTATTACACTAGCCTGAGTGCATGGCGTTGCCCGAGTGTTTGAAGGTGTGCGTTGGGCAAAAAAAAAAAAAAAATAGGTAGGCAGATATATATATATATATATATATATATATATATATATATATAGAGAGAGAGAGAGAGAGAGAGAGAGAGAGAGATTGTTGGAGAGCTATTGGCTACACATTAGCAAACGTGTTTCAATGACCCCCTAGCAGGGAAAATCACCTCATCAGGCCAAAAACCATCCAGGAAACTTTCAATAAAGACCATCCCTTTATATTAAAGTCAACTTTACAGGGTTGAACCATTCTAAAAAGAAAGAGGGGTACTTGAATATAAAGGGAAGGTCTTTATTGAAAGTTTCGTGTATGGTTTTTGGCCTGATGAGGTGATTTTCCCTGCTAGGGGGTCACTGAAACACGTTTGCTAATGTGTAGCCAATAGCTCTCCAACAATCAATATATTGCTCTGTTCATGCATTGAGCACTCTTTGGAATGACATATTGTGTTGTTGTTATGAGTTACTGAAAAATACTACCAACAGTATAATAATATATATATATATATATATATATATATATATATATATATATATATATATATATATATACACACAAAGAAATTATACAAAAGCAACCACTACACTAAGAGACTCTTTTAATCATCTGTAACATAATACCAAAGTTATACCATCGATTTTTCAAATACAATGCACACATATTTTGCCAAATATTGTGTGTTTAAATTATGCACTTCGGACTTGCTGATCTAAACATAGATCTGGTGTCCATCTTGGAAAGAACAAGACTTTTACATCATCCAACAAAAATATCAGACTTAGATTACACAGATGAGCTTGCGTTGTTTTCATGCACAATTGATATGGTTAGCAAACTTGTCCCTTTTATGAAAGAAGTGGCTAATCAGACTGGCCTCTAACTAATGCTAGCAAAGCAGAATATCAGCTACAACCAATGTAATAAAAGAAACTACTCACACAAAGACATTCTGCTACAAAACCTATCTAAGAACACTGCCAGGAACAAAGTTCCTTCGTATAAAATTTCTAAAAAAAAAAAAAAAAAAAAATCGGCCCAGCCGTTTAGGAGTCCAGAAGGAATGAATTCACACACACAGAGAATGTAATAAAAGAAACTATCAGTTTGTGTTTTATTTATCTCTTATTGTATATCGAAATGAATACAGCGTTATTGAATCTTTGGCAAAATCGCATTGAGAATGATGTTTACTATGTAGAAAAATAAGCACAAAAAACTGCTCGTTTTAATCGTACCACTCCCGTTTTCGTAGGTCTTCAACTTTTTGAGTTAAAAAATAGGTTTTACGTTTAGAAACGACTACCTTGAAAATACTGCTGTGAAACCTAACATAGTTATATGGAATAAATAAGAGAAAGAGTGGCAACCTGGGTTGAAGTGAATGTCCCTAATGATGGAGGTCTGAACAGAGCTGAAAGGGAGAAACAGACCAAATACCAAGGTCTCATGTATGATATGGAAAGAAACTGGAATCTTAGAGAGATATCAATCATACCAGTTATTATAGGTGCCACAGGGCTTATGAAGAAGAACCTGAAGTCCTACCTAACTAATATTCCTGGTGAACCAAGCGCAAAAGAGATCCAGACAATTGCACTTAAGGGAACAGCGAGGATACTAAAAAGAGCTCTCGGTTGGTTTCAATAAAAAGCAGGGGAATGTTGGCAGCTGGTTTGGATGGCCCATACCCAGCATTATAATCTTCAAAGAAAGAAAATGAAGTAAGTTTCGTTTAGTCCTTCATATAATTCATGGGTTTCTTCTGTAGAAATATTCTGACACTTTGTTTTGCTTGTTTTAACGAGCAAAAAGTCTAATTCTCGAAGCCTAAACAGGAAGAAATCGTTTTTTAGCAGGTGTTGGGGGAAAAGACTTCCTCTGTGTTTGCAGAGTCTTTCCAGATATAGAACTGCTGATTGTCAGGAGGGAATGACTGACACTCTGCTGACAGAAGACAAGGGAACAATAGGATTCAACGGATTATTATCAATTCATCTTTGTCACTGTCTTCCGATAACAATAATCTAATTGGTGTTCGGAGAAGGAGGGGGGGTCAAGATGTCCAGATGTAACGGGCGCCTTTGTTAAATGCACGGCGCATTAAAATGGAAACATATGGTAACACCTGATAATTATGTTCGTTTTTCTTTTTCATAATATTCAGACATGGTTTTGAACAAAAGGAAACGCATAAAACAAATCACTTTTCTGCAATAAACTAATACGTTTATCCGTCTAACTAGAAAGATATAGATTGGCAGATTCAATATCTGCTTGCCCACTCATAAAACGTTCATAGCAAACACTAGTTTAGTGTCAACTACTATAAAGAAGTTTTCGCATTAACTCCTATCCTCGAATGGTTTTGAAGCCTTGATAAGAAACTGCAAATCCTTCATAGAAAATTAAAGACCTGATGTTGCTCAAGATTTAATGAAGAATGCTATATCCTTTTCGCTATGAACATTTTTTTTTAAGTGCCTCCTGAATATTATCCGATATTTAGAAAATCTATGTATAACCGAGGTGCCTTAAATAAGTTTCCAGACTTTTTTTTTGGCAAATGTGCATTTCAGCGGCGTAAATTATTTCACAGACAAAAATTTATAAAAATTATTCATTTTTATATAAAACGGATTATTAGACTCTAAGGTTTAAATAAAACCCGAAAAAAATTTAATTTTTTTTTTTCAACATTTTTTATTAGACTAAATGTACGACAATCGAGGCCGCAATATTGTTTTGAAAATTTGGCCTCTCTAAGGATTGTCAGATTGACCTTTTTTAGGCCAAATTTGGCCTTTTTTACGCTTTTGCCTCGAATCATGATTTTGGCCTCTGTTTTTTGGGTTTCCTTTGCTAAATGTGCACTTCAAGTGCATAAATTATTGTTAAGACATTGGTGGCCATCTTTTTTTTCTTTTTCACAAATTATTGTTTTTTGGGGGGGATGGAGGAGTATTTTCATCGGACCATGATTTTTTGGTGTCCATATTTTATTTTAAAAAAGCATAATTTGGGAAAAAAGAATGGCAATATGAAAAAAAAGAAAAGAAAAGAAAAAAAAGAAAAGAAAAGAAAAGAAAAGGCCACCAACAATAATTCATGCACTTGAAGTCCACATTTAGAAAAAGACCCCCCCCCCCAAAAAAAAACGGCAGCCAAAATCATGGTTCCATGCAAGAGTGTAAAAAAAGGCCAAATTTGGCCTCAAAAAGGCCAATCTGACAAGCCTTAGACAGGCCAAATTTTCAAAACAAGATGGCGGCCTCCACTGTTGTACATTTAGTCTAATAAAAAATGAAAAAAATTAAAATTAAATTTTTTCAGGTTTTATTTCAACCTTAGGGTCTAATAATGTGTTTTATATAAAAATAAATAATTTTTATAAATTTTTGTCTGTGAAATAATTTATGCCACTGAAATGCACATTCGTCCTTTTTTTCATATGGCCACTTTTTTCGGTAATACGAACATGAAACTCTAGTCCCCTTCGAAGTAATCTTCTCCGGCTGCAATGCACTTGTACCGTTCCAACAACTTCTAGAAGACCCCATAGAAATCTTCTTGTGTGAACGTGCCAATGACCCTTGTGACAGTCTCGTTCATCTCAATTGTCTCATAAAAACAGCCTTTAAGGTTTTCCTTGAGCTTAGGGAATAACCAAGAGTCACACAGAGCAAAGTCTGAACTGCAGGATCTGAATTGATCAGGTCGATCATCTCCTTGTTGTCATGACAACGTCTTTCTTTCTGGTCTCCTCTGAGAACCCTTGGGATAAACTTCACGCAAATCTTCCGCATCTTCAGTTCCTCGCAAATAATTGTGCACAGTTCTCACACTGACATCAAACTGTGCTCTTATTGTCTCTATAGATACAAGACAGTCCTTATCCATGAAATTCTTTATTTGGCCAATCAACTCTGGTGTTCTGACTTCCTCACTACTCCCACACATCTCATTAAACCTCACACTCCTTGCTTTCTTTGGATCTTTGGGTTTGTATTGTACACAGATTCGAAAAAGTTGTCAAAAAACAAATATATAACAAATAAATGTTATCAAAGGCAAGATAAGTTTTCTACCAAACTGGATATAATTCACGTGTTTTTATTCAATGTAACATGTTTATTCAGCTCGAAAAGCATAGTGTTTACCGATGTATTGGAAAATTCAAAATGGCGCCCGACTCTCTCTTTAACACGGTAAGTTCAGGAAAAGGTGTTATAAATAATAAACTAGACAAAATACTGTTAGAAATTCGCTCAATATATGTTACCGTGACATAAGTTGATATATATTCGGTGTTTTTTTTTAATAGTATTTTGTCTAGTTTATTATTTATAACACCTTTTCCCAAACTTACCATGTTAAAGAGAGAGTCGGGCGCCATTTTGAATTTTCCAATACATCGGTAAACACTGCATGTTTTTCGAGCTGAATAAACATGTTACATTGAATAAAAACACAAAAAATGTATCCAGTTTGGTAGAAAAGTAACTTATCTTGCCTTTGATAACATTTATTTGTTATATATTTGTTTTTTGACAACTTTTTCGAATCTATGTGTACAGTAATACAAACTCGGATCTTTTATGCCACTCAAAAACTGATGCTAGATTTATGTAAGATGGTCCAAAAGTGATCTGAAGTTTTCCATACGTTTGTGTGACATTTTTCCCCAGTTTAAAATAAAATTTTATTGTATATCGCTCTTCTAAAGTGTCCTTATGTCCAGATTGCATTTTTGAAATTCATCAGCTGTGACAGTCAGGCTTTAGTAGGGTGTATTCCAATTCCTGCTGTAGTTGTTCATTTCAACGTGAAATCATAAAAATTGGTCAGTCATCTCATGAGATGCATAGCAAAAACACTGAATTTTGAAGAGTCTATGACAATTTTAAATTACCGTACAAAAAAGTCTGTAAACTTATTAAAGGTATCGTGTAGAAATGTATTGTTTAAATGTTACTAGAATCGTATCTATGAACCCGTGGTGAAATGGATAGAGTACTTGGTAAAAAATCAGTTGTAAATGTTACATTTTTCTCGGGGTTGAAGGTTCAATCCTCAGTGTGGGCAACACCACCACTCAAAATACGATTGCGAATTACTTAGTACTTCTATCCAGTCATGGGAGATAGAATGAGAGTATGCTACTCCAGTGGACTAAATAAAGGGTTCCTTCAAAATTCTGTGTAGATCCCCGTATTCGACAAGATACACCTGAAGTAGTTTACATTAACCGAAACGCTGTGAAAATCACACTCAAGATGAGAACAGTTGGGTGTGATTTTTGTTTTACGGCATATCACCCCTTTTCGGGTTATTTAATGCCGAATCCAAAGATTTCGAAGAAAATTTTATAATAGAATATATATATATATTTTTTTTCAAGTTAGTTTCTGTTTAACCCATAGTTGGGACCCTAACAGGTACTACCACTCCGGGTCAGAGTGGACCTGGGAGCAATGGCAATTAAAGTGTGGCTCCACACTCCTCAAAGCCCACAAGCAGGGGCCTCACCATTGGATGTAGCTTAAGGTTATATCCAGGACCAGATGAGAACAGTAGTCTGAGGAATTGAAATAATACGAATAATCAATCCTCATCTGAAAAATTCAGAAATGTAACTTCGTATATGTATAGAAAAATGCTTTAAATCAATGATGGGACGATTCTAATATTTTTCCAAATCCAATACAATTATTGATTCTGATTCTTTATAAATATCCAAATATCTAACTACAGAGTTGTTACCCCCCCCCCCGATTACCGTAAAAACACATTAAATGTGCAGATATTTTCTCAAACGTAAAAGCATGCTTATAAGAGGTAATGGTCTGTAGAGTTTAGTTTTTATGGTAGTTTAAAAATTAATAAATATTTATTATTTTATTATGAATATAATATTTATTAAAATAATTATGAATACCAGCAGTGGAAGATTTTGCTTTAAACAAAATTGAATAAAAAAAGACAATTGAAAGAATCGTTTTTGGCATTAGAAAATAGGCACAATTTTTTCCTAATTCAAATTCTGATACCCTTTAAAAAAATTCTGATTTTTCCGATTCCCAATTCCGATTAATTGTCCCAACACTAGTTTGAATGTCATCAAAATCGGATTACTGGATTTTAAGCCTTGAAAGGTTTCTGCATCCATACTTTCCCGAAAAGAGGCAAGCATAAATTTGGTACATTGAGGGGCATGTAAAGATTCAAACCACTTCCATTGTCTTCCTCGGAAAATTTTACGTGGGTAAAGTTGCACAATATCAAAGACTTTTGGTGTTTATGTAGATTCTGTAACCTTTTTTCGACAGAGAAATCAGTAGTGTTGAGACGATTCCAATATTTTCCGCCCCGATTCCGATATGATTACCGATTCCGTACTAAATTCCTAATTCTGATACAATTACAGATTCCGATTCTTTATAAATTGTTATTTTCATCGATTATCGTAAAAGCACATGTGCATATATTTCCTCAAACATAAAAACAAACTTGTTGAGGGGGGGGGGTAGTCCATCGATTTTAGTTTTACTGGTAGTTTAAAAAAAAATGAATATTTATTTTTTTTATTACAGCAGTAGAAGATTTTGGTTTAAACAAAATCAAATGAAAAATATAATTAAAGGAATCGTTTTTGGCATCGGAAAATAGGCACAAATTTTTCCGATTCCGAAACCCCCAAAGTTCGGATTTTTCCGATTCCTGATTCCGATTAATCATCCCAATGCAAACTGATTGAGATTTATATAAAATACAATACACGTCTGTACTATGTTATCTTTCACGCCCAAAAAAAAAAAAAAAAAAAAAAAAAAAAGGAGCGGCTTATGCACTTATGTTACCGTGCTATTTTTTAAAAATAGAATTTTCAAGTTAAATTCAAGTTTTACAATATCTATTTTTGTTATTAAATTGTTAGGAGAAAGTACAGAATAATTATACCCCCTGTCCCCACGTTAAGAATGGCTTTCTAAATAATAACATTATTTCAGCACGGTAACATAAGTGCATAAGAACTCCCCCTCCCCTTAAAAATTACAGGATTTTATCTCAAAATGAATTGATTCAATATCAATTATGAAGCTTCCATCTTTCCATCATCAACACTCTGATCTCCATTTGGCATCAATCGAAATGAATGGCTCTCGTCTTGGGGAGGCTACATGTTTTGACAAGCTTCTAGGTCTGACCTTTACTCCTGATCTGAGATGGAACACATACATCAAATCCGTTGCACAGGCTGCTGGAAAAAATGGTGGGATCTTTCTACTGCTCCAGTAGATATCTCACTGTTGATGCAATTCTCTACCTGTATAAGAGCCAAGTGCGTCCAATGATGGAGTACTGTTGCCACATCTGGGCAGGTGCTGCTAGAAGCGGCTTATCCTGTTTTGACAGAGTTTAAAATAGACTTTGTAACTCAGTGGGTGATACCCTTTTCTCTTCCCTGCAACCTCTTTCCCCACAGAAGAGATGTAGCGAGTGTGTCTCTGCTTTAATCTTTTATTTTATGGCAAGTGCTCGTCTGAGCTCCAATCTATGCCCCCCCCCCCAGCCTATATTTCACGAAAAACACTTGTCTAGGTGAAACCACTATCAATAATTTCCCCCATTCTATATCTACGCTTAAATCTAAACGTAGATTCCATGAACAAAGTTTCTTTCTTAGAATTGCACGCCTGTGGAACTCTTTCTTTAGCCTGCTTTCTAACCGACTACAATTTTATTGTCTTCAAGTCCAACATAAACAAATTCTTGAGGAGCCATACCCTTAAGTAATCCAATTTACAAAATTTCCACTATCAATGGTTACTACGATATTATCCTATTGAATACTGTACACTCATTAACCTATATCCTCGAGGATAAGGCATCATAAATAGGATTTGAGGAGCTTGTGAACAAACAACTAATAAAAAAAACAAAAAAAACTCATATACAATAAGTAAATGTTACGATAACCAATAAAAGTAACTTTTCGATCCACCCGGTTAATGTTTTTGTGTTTTTATGTTGTTTTAAATGCTATTTATTTCATCTCAAATATTTGCTTTTTACAAGCTGTTAGCCAACAAGATGGCGGCCATTCTTGTTTCCAATTCGGAAGAATCTAGGCCGCCGTCTTGTTGGCTACCAACTTGTAAAAAAGGAATATTTACAATGAAATAAATAGCATTTAAATCTATTTAAAAAAGACAAAAAAAAAAAAAAATTAACTAATTGGTTAAAAAAAATTAACTTTTATTGGCAATGATAACATTTATTTATTATATATTTAATCCCCCCCCTCCCGCCTTTTTTCGTTTGTTGGATTCACTGTTTAATCCCTGGATTTTGCCTTTGACGTCAGCTTAAAAGGTGATATTCGTTTTATTTATCCTTCAGTGGAATAATAAAGACCAATGTGTATTTATTTGTATACAGATAAATATATACACTTCCATCCAGTCACGCAAAAAAAAGTTAGGCAGTCTATAAGTCAATATAGTTGTAGGTGTAGGATTTGCTAAAATAATTTAACCTTTGTCCTCGAGTGGCTTTTGAGTCTTCATGAGTAATGACCCTTTAGTAAAGTGTCTTAATCATTACTTTGGCGTGACGGGATGAAAGTGTATGCATTTATTTGTATACAAATAAATATAATTATGTTATCGAAAAGTAAATCTTTAACAAAGCAAAACTTATCCAGATAAGAAAAGCTCAACACTACAAAGAGGAGCAAACAAAATTCAATGAAAGATGAGAAATAACAATTATATATAGCTTTATTATTGCATCAGAATAATAAAGAAAAGTTAAGGAGAAAATTTACAAAAAAACAAAAAACTCTTTAAGCCATGACATTACGAAGCTAAATGCTTCTCATCAGAAGAGGAGAAAGGCCAGAATTATACAAAATGAAAATATAGAAAAAAAGCTGGTTTAATGGCATTCGATATGAAATGAGAATAAATGGATAGGATAATATGGTAAATAATAATTAATTAATATATTGTACCTAGTTTTAATTAATTATTATTATTTACCAATTTATCCTATTCTTTCTTTCCATTTCATATCTATATGTCATTAAGCCAGTTTTTTCTATATTTGCATTTTGTATGATTCTGGATTTTCTCCTCTTCTGATAAGAAGCGTTTAGCTTTGAAATACCATGGCCTAAAGAGTTTTTTTTTCTTTCTTAAATTTCCCCCTTTATTTTTCCTTATTGTTTTGATGATATAACAAAGTTATATATAACTTTTATTCCTCATGTTTCATTTATTATCATTGCTTGCTCCTCTTAATAGTGTTGAGCTTTTCTTATCTTGATAAGTTTTGCTTTCATTTATTTACTGCGGACTACTATCCTCATCTTTAAGTTGTTGTCTCACGACGTTTCGGCCAACTGTTTCTGACTTTCGTCTTACTGCCTTCCATAGTTGTTGTTGTCTCACCATGTTTTGGCCAACTAAGCCTCTGGCCGGCTTTGGGTAGGATTGAAACCGCTATCTTCACACAATGCTCACTTACAACCTCAACAACGTCTCTATCCACTGCACCACAGGTCCCGAAGGGCGATAAAGGTTGGTTGGTTGGTTGTTTTTGTTTTACGGCATATCAACCCTTTTCGGGTTATTTAATGCCGAATCCAAAGATTTTGAAGAAAATTTTTTTTTAATAGAATATATTTGTTGTTTTCAAGTCGGTTTCTATTTAACTCATAGTTGGGACCCTAACAGGTACTACCACTTTGGGTCAGAGTGGACCTGGGAGCAATGGTAATTAAAGGGTGGCTCCACACTCCCCAAAGCCCACAAGCTGGGGCCTCACCACTGGATATAGTTTAAGGTCATATCCAGGACCCCCATTGAGGGACTTTTACCCTCTGCAGGGAGGCAGTCGGCATATTCTAATGCCCCACGGACAGGGCCGCGATAAAGGTTGGATTTTTTTTATCTTAGAAATCCACGTTTATTAATCATCTGATCTTCCATCGTCGGGTCCGTACCGATTGGTATATATATTATTCCTTAATTGGAATTCATTTTTTAAGATGAGCATTATATATATTAATTTATTTTTATTTCGGACTACTAGTCTCATCTTTATTAGTTGTTGTTTTTCATCTTTTATTAGTTGTTTCACGACATTTCGGCTAACTATTCCTCTAGCCTTCGTCAGGTGGTAACTGTACGAGATTCGTGAATTTGGAACGTAGTGATTCAACATTTCTATTTACTGCGCCACAGAACCCGAAGGGCGACCAAGGTTAGATTTTTTTGTCTTATGAATCCACGTTTATTTATTATCTGATCTTCCATTGTCAGGTCTGTGCCGAATGGTATATATATATATTTTTTTTTAATTAATTGGAATTCTTATTGAGGTGAGTTTTATTTATTTATTGCAGACTAATATCCTCATCTTTCTTAGATGTTGTTTCACGAAGTTTCGGCCAACTATTCCTCTGGCCTTCGTCAGGTGGTAACCGCAACAGAATAGGAACGCCGAATCTCCTAACTGCATTCTCAGCAATTACTGTCTTCCATAGTTGTTGCTGTCTCACCACGTTTTGAACAACTATGGAAGGCAGTAATTGCTGAGAATGCAGTTAGGAGATTTGGCGTTCCTATCCTGTTGCGGTTACCACCTGACGAAGGCCAGAGGAATAGTTGGCCGAAACGTCATGAAACAACAACTAAAAGAAAAAAAAAAGAGATGAGGATAATAGTCCACAAAAAATAAATGAATAAATAATAATACTCATCTCAATAATGAATTCCATTTAATTAAATAAGTTTTTTTTTGTTAAAGATTTACTCCTTGATGGCATAATTATATTTATTTGTATACGAATAAGTATATAAACTTCCATCCCGTCACGTAAAAGTAAAGAGTCATGTCTCATGAAGACTCAAATGCCACTCGAGGACAAGGGTTAAATTAACTAACTTGCATAACTTTATATAAACGGATTTGCATTTGGATGAAGCAGATCTAAAAGTTCTCCCCTATTGTAGATGAGCAAGAGTATGGAAGCTATTTATTGTTGCAAAAATAGCAGGTACCTATTGATCTTGGTCTCGAAAAGACCAAGGCTGTAACTAGAAAGGAAACAGTGAGCAGGAAGAGAGTTCTCCAATCTTTCAGTTCTTGTAAAGAAGCTACGGGAATAGGAATCTGTATTACAATGAGGTATTAAAAACAGCGAATTGATGTAGACCACTGGTGATACCAGATCAGGCCGTCTGAAGATATTGGCTTCCTGAGACGAAATGCACTGAACATTAATGGTTTTTGTTTTTCTACTTCCTTTTTCAAAACTTAATTATGTTCTGCAAAACCAAAAACAAAATCAACACCCCCCTCACCTTTAACCCCTTTTTCTTTCTTCCCATTTCCCCTTTCTATCTCCCCCACTTCCTGACTGGTTTCCTAACTTAAAATGTACCAAACATTAATGCTGTAACCCTTTTCCCTCTCTCATTGCAAAACTCATTCATGTTCTGTAGAGCAGGGAACAAAAACGATAAAAATCCCCCCTAAAACAACCAAACCAAACACTACAAACTAGCGATTGAAGATACAAAGAGCTTGAAGAATAAAAACCTTCTACAAAATAACTACAACATGAATTATATTTCCAAAATAACTGGATTCAGTATTAAATGACCTGAAAAGGGTTGATATGTCGTAAAACAAAGCAATGAAACCAAACCAAACTAAAACTCTAGACCAACCAGTCAAACGAGCTGCAACAAAGGAAGCAGGGAATCGATCAGATAATTCTAAAGAACTCGTGCCATAATAGTATTTGTAGAAAAGACTGAGACTAGCAACATCACATTTGGGAGAAAGAGGTTGCAATAAAGAAGAAAGGGTGGGAGGCCAATCAAATTACAGATACGTTTCTGCAATCTACCAAGAACCTTCAAATGGAAAATAGATTCACCTACTCAAATCTGACAATTTTTGGCCTTTAGGTCAAGATCAAAGTGTAGTATCTGTTCTTCTGAGCTACTCTTCAATTTCTTGTTCTCTGTTGATACTCCATACATGATCTGATAGTAGATTTGTAGAGATAGGGAATAGCCTCAGGTGTGAGAACCGATTTTACCAAAACTATAAAGACATACGGATCTATCAGATGAACTCTAAGAATGATTTGATGAGAAAGAAACACCAAGACATTTTGAATCGATTTCTCACCGAGAGCAGAGCCAGCCATAAGAATCTCAGGACGAAAAGGGACACGTATACGATTGAATGAAAGGAGATGGGTCTTAATAGAATTAAATGAATCAAGCTATTTCTTACACAAATGCAAACATCCAGGTCAACTTCTAGAGAAGTTTTTCTGAATTTTTGGCCTTTAGGTCAAGATCAAAGTGTAGTATCTGTTCCGGCAGATACTGCAAGCAAAGACCCTATGTGGGGGCGACCCCACAGATAAGACCTTGGTCAATGTAGGGGAAACCCTTCATACCAATTGTCACTATCCAGCTCCTCTACTCCCCGGGCAGTTGGTCCCCATTTCCCCTTCACTCCTCACTTTAAAAATCGGCCTTGTGCCTAATTTGCTTGGTGGGGGGAGCAAATAAATACCATCTGTTCTTCAGTGCTACTCTTCAATTTCTTGTTCTCTGTTAGTGGAGGAGAAATCCTTCACGACTGAGACAATATTTATTTTTTGTTCCTTTTCTCCACATTAAAAAACGACCCTGGTGTCTAACTCTGTCCCGTGGGGAGGCATTGTAAATAGGAATATATATTTATATTTTTTATTATTACATTTTCACCCCAAACGAGACATAATGCCACTTTGATGTAGGGGGCTCCTATCAGACGCATCAGTTGCATGGATACTATGTAGGGAGTGGAGCAGCAAGATGTTTGTTCACATTACATTGTGAATTTCTGCATGTTAGTATAGTTGAGGGAGTAGGAACCAGGAAGGGAATTCCACAGTTTAGCAGTTCTGGGGAAGAAACTACTAGAGTAGAAAGTCTACTTACATCAAGGGATCTCTACTGTGAAGGGGTGGGACTTTGCTGCTTGTCCGGTTTGTTGGGGGGGGTATTTACGTCGAGGGAGTACAAGTGCTTGTAGTTCATTGGAGCATGCACCATTAAAATACTTGTAGACAAGCAGAGGGATGCAACATTTCGTCGATGGGACAGAAGTTGAAGATGAGATGACAGTCCTGGATCTATCAGGTTGGCGACTCTCTTTTGAACCTTGTCCAGGAGTGAGAGACTAGTAGCAGATGTACCAGCCCAAATGTGACAACGGTACTCCACACATGGTCTGATAGTAAATTTGTAGAGATGGAGATTAGCCTCAGGTATGAGAACCGATTTCACAAGAAGCAGAAAGAGCACTGGATTTAATGGTACTTATGCAATTATGTTACCGTGCTGACATTACGTTATTATTTAGAAAGCCGTTCTTATCATGTAGAGAAGAGGGTGTTTTGTAATTATCCTGTACTTTTGCTTAAATAAAAGTTAATAAAAAGATATCGTTAAACTTGAAAATTCTATCAAAAAAAAAAAAAAATAAATAAATAAAATAAAAATAGCACGGCTACATAAAATACATAAGCAATGGATTTAGTACATAAACTCCAAGAAAGATTTGATGAGAAAGAAACACAAAGAAGTTTTAGAGTCGATTTTTCATCGAGAACAGAGCCATCCATAAAAACCGCTCAAAAATCGAAAATTTAAAAAATACTGATTGGATCGTGCGAAAATGTAATCTTGTATAATTTTCGATTTTTCAGCGATTATCAAGGCTCGGTAATGACTCGAGCAAGAACACTTTTATTTTTCGTTCTAACTCGACACTACCTTTATTTTTTAACTAAAGAACACTTTAAAATAAGTTAAAACACAAAAACTTATCCAGCTATGTAGAAGAGTAACAACTTTCTTACTTGGCCTTCGGGACAAGATCAAAGTGTAGTATCTGTTCTTCAGATGCTGCACTTCAATTTCTTGTTCTCTGTCAGTGGAGGAGAAATCCTTCACAACTGAGACAATTTTTATTTTTGTTCCTTTTCTCCACGTTAAAAAACGACCCTGGTGTCTAACTCTGTCCCGCGGGGAGGCATTGTAAATAGGAACTTAACTTGCCTTTGGTAACAATTATTTGTTTTTAAGTTTTTCGACATTTTTTTTCCTTGCTTTGTTAGCTATTTTCTGAAAAATCACTAAACCATATAGAAAAGATGTGCTACCAAATTAGCAAGGCTCCACGAATAATATAAAGAAAATCGCTCTCTCTCTCTCTCTCTCTCTCTCTCTCTCTCTCTCTCTCTCGCACTCTCTGCGAGTATAACGAGGGGAGGGTTACAATGTTGAACACCCAGCTCCCTATAAAGGGGCACAGAATAGGATAACAAATCTAAATTTATCCAGTCGAAAAGCATTTCTCCTCTAATGTTTGAGGACAGAACAGGCGCTACACCATGATCTTGCGCGAGAGTCCCTATTAATAAGGTCAGTTTTAATGTGGGAGATATCGCCCCCCCCTAAAAAATAATGGGTGAAGGCAGTCTGAATAAAAATAAAATATTGCCCTTGTCAAAAAAAGGATCGGTTCCCGCCACTGATCTCTGATCCTAACTCGAAGGCCGAGAAGTGCAATTCTTGGAAACTATGGTGACCTGAATACGTCATCAGTCTTTTTATAATATTCGATGGTACAAGTACTTCAAGCAACACACAGGATATACTACTCTGCGTCTCTTATTTGTTTGGTATCAAAATCTATGCCAGAGAGAGAGAGAGAGAGAGAGAGAGAGAGAGAGAGAGAGAGAGAGAGAGAGAGAGAGAGAGAGCTATGTTAGAGGGGAAGGGAGAGGTAGTCAGAGTGAAAACAGGGTGGACAACAAGGTAAATACAAGAGAGAGCTCCTCCGTCCATCCCTTTACGTACAAATGTCGGCCTTCATCTCCTAAGGAGAGCAGACCATGTACGAGTCGTACACTCGACCAAGCAACGGTCTGTTACTCCGAGCCTTCCTCCTCCTACTTCTTCTTTCACCGCCAACGCCACCACTGCTATCAGAGTTGGCGGCTTCTTCGTCCCCTTCGAAAACGTCAGCTACGATTACAGCCAATCAGAATTCGTTTCTCTCTCTCTGTGCAATTAGGTTTTTGAGGAGAGCGTCTTCTGGACGGGCACTGTCTTCTGCGCTTTACGTTTTCCTTGTGTACGTGTGTCCGAGAGAGAGAGAGAGAGAGAGAGAGAGAGAGAGAGAGAGAGAGATGCCCAAATAAAAAGGAATACGGATATATTATTTGTTATTTATTTTATTTAAGAGGATTAAGTTCAGGTTGTTAAAACGACGCTACAGTTCATACGAGGACACGTTGAAAAGGAAACGAGTAGAAACTACAATTGATAGTTTTGTACAGAACAAAAAAATACACAAGAAAACATTTTATGGGTTCCATTTAAATGGTTTTAAGAACTACAACGAACATATCAAAATGGAAACGGTCATGTAAAAACGAACGTATTTTATAAAAGCTAAATCAAAACATTTTTTATATTAGTATAGATACAGCTGAAGCTTCTGTTACATTTACTTAAATAATACAATACTGCCTATAAATATATGTAACATATATATGTAAAAAAATATATATAACATATTCATATATAATATATAAAATAGGTATAATGTATATATGTTATATATATTAAATGAGAGATGTGGAGGCAAAGTTATAAACAATTTTATTATATCATCAGAGCATTAAGGTAAATTAAAAAGGGAGATTAAAAAAACTCTTTATGTCTTAGCATTTCGAAGTTAAATGCTTTTCATCAATGGAAAAGGAGGGCCAGTATTATAGAAAAAATGCAAATATACAAAACATTGCCTTATAAACTTTATAGCAATATATTATAATAATAATATTTATGCATAAATAAAACCAAATGTAAGCATGATATATATATATATATATAAATATATATATATATATATATATATATATATAAATATATATATATCTATATATATATCACGGATGATTTAAATATTTAACATGGTATATATATATATATATATATATATATATATAAACATGGTATATATATATATAAGCATGGTATATACAAAAAGATAAACATGATATATATATATAAACATGATATATATATATAAACATGATATATATATAAACATGATATATATATAAACATGATATATATATAAACATGATATATATATATATATATAAACATGATATATATATATATAAACATGATATATATATATATATATAAACATGATATATATATATATAAACATGATATATATATATATATATAAACATGATATATATATACATAAACATGATATATATATATATATATAAACATGATATATATATACATAAACATGATATATATATATATATATATATATAAACATGATATATATATATAAACATGACATATATATACATAAACATGATATATATATATAAACATGATATATATATATAAACATGATATATATATATAAACATGATATATATATATATAAACATGACATATATATACATAAACATGATATATATATATATAAACATGATATATATATATAAACATGATATATATATAAACATGATATATATATATAAACATGATATATATATATAAACATGATATATATATATAAACATGATATATATATAAACATGATATATATATAAACATGATATATATATAAACATGATATATATAAACATGATCTATATATATAAACATGATCTATATATATATAAACATAAACATGATATATACATATAACATGATATATATATGACATGATATATATATACAACATGATATATATATACAACATGATATATATATATACAACATGATATATATATATACAACATGATATATATATATATATACAACATGATATATATATATATATACAACATGATATATATATATATACAACATGATATATATATATACAACATGATATATATATATATACAACATGATATATATATATATACAACATGATATATATATATACAACATGATATATATATATATACAACATGATATATATACAACATGATATATATATATATATACAACATGATATATATACAACATGATATATATATATATACAACATGATATATATATATATATATACAACATGATATATATATATATACAACATGATATATATACAACATGATAGATATACAACATGATATAGATATACAACGTGATATAGATATACAACGTGATATAGATATACAACATGATATAGATATACAACATGATATATATATATATATATACAACATGATATGTATATACAACATGATATGTATATACAACATAGTATATATACAACATGGTATATATATACAACATGGTATATATATACAACATGATATATATACAGCATGATATATATATACAACATGATATATATATACAACATGATATATATATACAACATGATATATATATACAACATGATATATATATACAACATGATATATATATACAACATGATATATATATATATATATACAACATGATATATATATATATACAACATGATATATATATATATATACAACATGATATATATATACAACATGATATATATATACAACATGATATATATATATATATACAACATGATATATATATATATACAACATGATATATATATATATATACAACATGATATATATATATATATACAACATGATATATATATATATATACAACATGATATATATATATATATACAACATGATATATATATATATATACAACATGATATATATATATATATACAACATGATATATATATATATATACAACATGATATATATATATATATACAACATGATATATATATATACACAACATGATATATATATATACAACATGATATATATATATACAACATGATATATATATATATACAACATGATATATATATATATACAACATGATATATATATATACAACATGATATATATATATACAACATGATATATATATATACAACATGATATATATATATACAACATGATATATATATATGTACACAACATGATATATATATATATGTACACAACGTGATATATATATATATATGTACACAACATATATATATACACAACATGATATATATATATACACAACATGATATATATATACACATGATATATATATACACAACATGTTATATATATATATATATACACAACATGTTATATATATATACACAACATGTTATATATATATACACAACATGATATATATATATATACACAACATGTTATATATATATACACAACATGATATATATATATATACACACAACATGATATATATATATATACACACAACATGATATATATATATATACACACAACATGATATATATATACACAACATGATATATATATGTATATTCACAGCATGATATATATATATATTCACAGCATGATATATATATATATATTCACAGCATGATATATATATACACATGATATATATATATATACACAACATGATATATATATATATACACAACATGATATATATATATATATATATATATACACAACATGATATATATATATACACACAACATGATATATATATATACACACAACATGATATATATATATACACACAACATGATATATATATATATATATATATATACAACATGATATATATATATATACAACATGATATATATATATATACAACATGATATATATATATATACAACATTATATATATATATATACAACATGAAATATATATATATACAACATGATATATATATATATATATACAACATGAAATATATATATATATACAACATGAAATATATATATATATATACAACATGATATATATATATATATACAACATGAAATATATATATATATACAACATGAATATATATATATATATACAACATGAAATATATATATATATACAACATGAATATATATATATATACAACATGAAATATATATATATATACAACATGAAATATATATATATATACAACATGAAATATATATATATATATATACAACATGAAATATATATATATATACAACATGAAATATATATATATATACAACATGAAATATATATATATATATATATACAACATGAAATATATATATATATATACAACATGAAATATATATATATATACAACATGAAATATATACATAACATAATACACATATATACAAACCATGATATATATATATATATATATATATATATATATATATATATATACATAGAGAGAGAGAGAGATAGATAAAGCATGAAATATATATATATATATAAAATAGGATATAGAAAAAACATGACATATATAACATATATATAATATAAAATAACGTATTATATAAAATATCTACTATACAACATATAAAATGTTTATATATATGTGAAAAAAAAAACAATAAGATAATCCAGATTAGAACATGTTTAAAAATCGATTTAACGCAAGTATTTAGCGTAAATAACACGAAGTACAATCGGAAATTGATACATGATACGTTTAACGAATGGATTTCCTTTTATTAAAATTCATACAATCGTTTATATATATATATAATTAATTAATATGTCAATCATTTCAATTGATTAATATACATGTGCGATTTATATTTATACTCTTTCTTCTTTTGGAAGGCTGTAGAGGAGTAGTACAATAGGGTGTTTACGAATTGGTGTCTACAAATAAACAAATACATCCATTTGAAAATAAATAAATAAATAAAACCGGATCATTATCCACTAAAAACATGTCATTTTTTTTATTTGTAAATATTTATTTTCAAGCTAAATACTTTTAAATTTTTGATTTGTTAAATATTGTTAGAAAATAAATAATCCTTATTTAGAAACAACAAAGAAGGGAAAAAACTTTGCCGCGCTAAAGCATAAAAAGTATTTTTCACTTAGCAAGCATTTATAGTTTCAAATGGACAAATTATTTCCTTTTAGTATTCCCTCGTCTCTCTCTCTCTCTCTCTCTCTCTCTCTCTCTCTCTCTCTCTCTCTCTCTCTCTTATATATATATATGTATTTATTTATTGTGACTTGAATTTTGTAATCACTTTTCAAAATGTACATTTTAGTACTTTGCTCAATTGCATTTTAAATCTCTCTCTCTCTCTCTCATATTATATATATTCAGCCACTCTGATGAGTCGTAGACGACGAAAAACCCGTGTCACTGAATAGTTTTATTTTAAAAACAATATATATGCCGCTCCCCATGTGGGGGTACCAAATTGGTTAAAGGGAAAATTATTCCCAACTCGCATTAAGGTAAAAATGCACTTTCGTAAATAATTGAATTCATTCAAAACGTATCGCAAAAAACAAAAACAAATAGCATCTCTCTCCCCCTCTCTCTCATATATATATATATATATATATATATATATATATATATATATATAGTAGAGAGAGAGGGGGGAGAGAGAGAGAGATAAATTTACGTGTTCTACTTCAGCCGTAAAGAAAGGTTCTGCTCCGAAGAAGTCCGAGAAACATGTATGCAAATATGTCACCAAATAATGTTTGCATAAAAAATGGTAAATGTTTACGACGTGCTCGACTCTCCCGCGTATTATAACAACCCAACCTCTCCATTTTAAGAACGGCTTTCGGAATAAACACCCCTCAACTTCGAAAGCCGTTCTTAACATGGGGGGTATTTATTTCGAAAGCTGTTCCTAAGGTGGTTGGGAGTGCTTATACTACGCTGGGGCAAGCCGTAAAAAATACCCCCCCCCCCAAATGTATGCATACATACATACATACATACATACATACATACATACATACATATCATGCATGCAAATAGTTTTTACAAGAGTAAAACGAACTTGACTGTTTTTCGGAATAACAGATTATTTTTAAACTGATAAACATTAATCAGAATTCCAGGATAACCATCGTGAAACAGAACGGTCAGTACAAAACGGAAGTAAACAAGACGCACACTTTTAGGATATCCATATACATATATATGTTTGTATGCATACATTACACAGTAAACACTGCATAAGTCACATAGAGGCGAGAAACACAATGATCACACAATATTAATAGCGTGCTGCTGGCCAGACTCTTCGAACAGAGAGGGATTTTTTTTCCGCCAAGAAACCCATCTCTATTGTGCTTACTCACACCGGAGAGTATCTTGTATGTCTACAAGGCCACTATTCACCCATGGTATATTGTTGTCAGATCTGGACTGGTTCGTCTGTCACTAGTCTCTCGCTTCTAGGTAGGGTTAAAAAAAAACAACAACAAAAAAACACCTAACAGGTCCCACACTGTCGTCTAAACTCCAACCTCTGTCACATCACCGAAATATGGCATCATTGTGCATGATGTTCTACAAGTATTTTAATAGTAAGTGCTCGGACGAACTAAAGGCATTTGTACCCCCTCGACGTAAATACCGCCGGCAAACCAGACAATGAGCAAAATCCCACCCCCTACATCTCTAGATGCCGAAAAACATTCTACGCAAATAATTTCTTCCCTTGAATTGCTAGACTTTGGAATTCCCTCCCTGGTCCCTGCTTCCTTGACTGTACTGACATGCAGAAGTTCAAATATAATGTGAACAGACATCTCGCTGTCCAACACTACATATTATCCCCGCAGGTAGGTCTTGTCTGAAATAGTAGCCATTTACGCCTTGGTGGCACTGTGCCTTGTTTGGGGTGCCCCCCCCAAAAAAAAAAACAGTAAAAAAAGGATACGTATGACCAAATTGAAAACCCATTTAAATAGGACAACTCCTTTGAATAGGACAACTCCAGTGTTAATAAATGTCAGTCAACGCATTGCTATAGAAATAGATTAAAAAAATTAAAAAAATGAAACTTTGGTTATATATCTAGGTGATCGCGGGATCGCCTTATAATAATTGAAATAGGCCTTCGGGCCAAGATCAAAGTGTTGTATCTGTCCTGCAGATGCTGCACTGTGCAGTACTGTTGCACTTAAGGTAATTTGTCTCAGTCAATGGAGGATTTTAGCGATTTATAGCAAATTGTAATCATTAACTTCTTTTTTTTAAATCTATATTTCATGAGACGTTGTTATGAGGGTGATAACCAGTGGTGAATTTTACATATGACGGAGCGAGACACGGTTCTTGCTTCCCTATAAAATCTGATTATTTAGTTTTTAAAAAATATATGATCACTTTTTCGTAATTTTTGAATACGACATTCTATTTCCGTGACAAAAAAAAAAAAAAAAAAAAAAAAAAATTCAGAAACGCTTTTAAGCTTTTCTGAAGTTTTTTTTTAAATTAGGTTGAATTTTGTACTTGCACCACCAATAATCCTTGATCACAGTTCTTACTGATAGATAATAAATAAACAAATCATTGGCAATATGTACGCTTGGTACATGGAACAGAAGTTGAGTATGTTTATAGAAAAGTTAATAATGGAAAAGTCAGTTTATTTTCTGTAATTTTTAAGAAAATTTACGATTAATTTGTAAAGCGAATGCTCTAAAAATCGGAACAGAATTCAAACAGCACATTTTAGGGCTCAATATTACATAGAATAGAGCTACATCAACATCAGAAAATTATTATTTATTTGTTTTTATTCAATTTAACATGTTTATTCAGCTCGAAAAGCATACAGTGTTTACCGATATATTGGAAAATTCAAAATGGCGACCGACTCTCTCTTTAACACGGTAAGTTCGGAAAAAGGTGTAATAAATAATAAACTAGACAAAACACTGTTAGAAATTCGCTTAATCCATGTTACCGTGACATAACTTGACATATGTCTGGTGGTTTTTTAATAGTATTTTGTCTAGTTTATTATTTATAACACCTTTTTCCGAACTTACCGTGTTAAAGATAGAGTCGGCCGCCATTTTGAATTTTCCAATACATCGGTAAACACTGAATGCTTTTCGAGCTGAATAAACATGTTAAATTGAATAAAAACACGAAAATTATATTCAGTTTGGTAGAAAAGTAACTTATCTTGCCTTTGATAACATTTATTTGTTATATATTTGTTTTTTGACAACTTTTTCGAATCGATGTGTACAGTAATACAAACCCAAATACTGAAATATATATGAGAGAGAGAGAGAGAGAGAGAGAGAGAACTAGCTGATTTTGAATCTTTAACGTGCCGCTGGCCGCTGGCGTCATGACTGTTTTGTCGCCGACGGACACTGTCGTTGGACATTTATTATTATTGTATTTTGGACAACAATTAAATTCATGCGATCGAGTCAGTAATATGTTTTTTTTTTTTACATGTTATTTTTTTTTTATTACACACACATATATATTATCATTATTTTTGTATTCGAAAGAGTAGTTTAAATATACGCGCGTGCACGAAAAAGAGGACGACTGAGGGGAGGGTGCTTGAAAAGAAAGAAGTATTTCACGATCTTAATTACTCGACAATATTTTTGTTTTTGTTTTATTTATTTATTTATTTATTTATTTTTTGCCAATCCTACTTCGTAGACGACGTTCTATACTTACTAATTTACATCTAAACTTGGTTTACTAATACAACCCGAATAAATGTACAACTACAACTAAAAAATAACGACACAGATGGTTTTGCATTTAAAGTACATTTTAACCTAAAACCGTTGGCTGTACCGGGTTTTGTTTACGATTGGAAGCATGGCATCAAATAACAATAATAATAAAAAAAATCTTCTACGACGTTGTACTAGTTAATAGTGATGATTTAATATTTTAACAGTTAGTACAAATATAAGATTATTTAGTCAAAAGATTTTATTGTTTCTATGAAAGACTGCGATATTGCTCCAGACCACCTGCAGACCAACAAAAAAAAAAAAAAAAAATCCACCATTGCTTAGATATATAAAAAAAAACTAAAACGACACAAAAAAAATCAATCGTGCTTCAGTAATATTTAAATTTATCAACATTTAAAATTCAATTTTAAACTTATTAAAAAGAAATAAATATAAACGTGATTAAGAAAAAAAAAAAAAGAATCTAAATTTTAAAAAATTAAGCAAGTATTAATTTTAAGATTATTCAGAGATATTTTAGTATTACGATTTTTTGTTTTTTTTTGTAATTGGACCGAGAGATAGAAAATAAGCGCGGAAACGCACATGTGTCGAGAGAATGCGAGATAGGTAAAAAGAAATAAACAAATAAAACGAGCAGAAGAAGCACTAGTGATATATATATATAGATATATATATTGGCTACGCAAAGGCTTCGTCATAAGCAAGTCGCTGTGTTGTGACAGAGAGAACGAAGAGAAGAGAGGGTCGCCATATTGAAACGATAGCGAGGGATACTTGAACTACAACGACGATTTCACTCAGCACAAGCAAAGATCGCCGACCATTCGCCATCCGCTTACATTTTAAGCAATATAAGCAAAAAATAAATAAAATAAAATATTACGATTTTAAGTAAATCGCATGAAACTAATGTGTCTATATATATATATATATATACCAATATGTATATATAATGTCCGTTTATCTCTAAGCTATATATATATATATTCATTTATCTCTTTCTATGTATATTTAAATATAATATACACACATTATACATGTCCATATATATATGTGTGTGTGTGTGTGTATATATATATATATATACACACAAAAAGCTTTGTCTGTTAAAAATAATACAAAGATATATCGATATATCCCTTTCTCTTCCTAAATTTACATATTATCTCTCCATTATATATATATATATATATATATATATATAAGCTATCTCTGTCTGTCTCTCATTCTCTTTCTATATATATGTATACATTTGTACAAACATATATATATATATATATATATATATATATATATATATATATTACATACACACATAATACTATATACGCACACTTTAAGATCAACACACAAAGAAATGATACGAACTTAAAAATGATGCTGATAGCACTAATATTAATGATTATTTCATTGTCATCGAATAGAGCCATTACAGGAAGTAGTGCTACTATAGCACTGCTATAGCTATGCTTTTTTTGTTTTGTTTGTGTGTGTGTTTTTTAAATAGACGTTTTTAAATACAAGTGAAATTAATGACAAATTTTGAAAATTGAACAATGTCATCGACCATTATTTTATTACTGATTTTTTTTTATCAATACACGAAATAACATTCATAGACACTTTATTATCAGAGGTATAATCAGGAATAGTGTTAGCATATATATATATATCTATATATCTATATATATATATGTGTGTGTGTGTGTGTGTGGACACACACACACACACACATATATATATATATATATATAGGTCTTGTTATGTGGATATATATATGTATATATATATATACACACACACATATATATGTATAACTATAGCATACTTTTGCATCTCTATATATATACATATTATATATATATATATATATATATATATATATATATATATAACTCTATTTAAGGGTGTATAGTATTGAATACACATTTTTTACTACCTAAACTCTACTTATGTATTGAGCACTGTTGAAGTACTGAAATAAAAGGAATATACTGTATATTATATACAAGATATATTGTACATATAAAAATACACACAAACATATATATATATATATATATATATATAAGATTTTTGAAATATACACGATTCGTACTTACCAGTAATACGAAGAAACAAGTCAGTAGGTATCCAAAAAAAAAAAAATGTGATCCTGTGTGTATATATTAGTCTATACATATATCTATATGCATTTCTCTCTGTCTCTCTATATATATATGTATATGCATATGTATTATGTATACAAAATCACGTGCGTAGATTTGTGTTCGCACAATTATATTTAGCTGTGTGCATGCCTCTAAAT
>NC_136519.1:73473260-73488260 GCF_053919585.1 Euprymna scolopes
TATTGGCAGGATGAAAAGGAGCTTTCCTTCTCGCAGCTCTACCATAGTAGCCGAGCTTGTGAGGATACTTGACAGCTATTCTAGGACTGACCCCAGCTTGTGTTGCAATGTCAGTGGCTTTGCACCTAGGATCCTTTTCAACATTTGTTTTCACAAGACGCAAGGTGCTTTCAGAGGGTCCGGGGCGACCTGGATGAGATTTTGTGTACTCTTTGCCCTCTCTTGTGAATTGTACGATCACTTTATTAACAGTAGAAAAAGGTATTGAAATATTTCCTGTTATTTTCCGTTGACTAAGACCACGTTTATGTTGACTCACGATTCGTCGTCGCAGAAATTCTAATGTCTGGTGCTTCCTTGTGTTCTTGGCATGCTTCAATGTTGTTAGATGAAATTTTAATGAGATACTCTAAGTTATTTCAGCACCATTCTTATCTGTAAATATAGATAAGCATATATTACTATTTCGAAAAAGTATTTATCTTAATGTCTATTCTTTTCTGTCATGTCTCTATATTCAGTATCTAGTTTGGGGGAAATATCAAATATTTTGTAATTCATATGCAAAACTAGGAAAAACAAATGACCATGATTGAAACATTTTATGGCGGTAAAAAAGTGCGAAAAAGAGGTTCTGGATGATGGCTGACCCTCTTAAGGTGTGAACCGAACTTAAGGGCAAATGGCAGATAGCCCACTACACAATTCAGGTCATTATCTTTCAGACGAGCCTTCATTTGTTAAACTCAGATCAATAGTCGTTGAGATTTGGAACTTATAACATTGGCAGAAAAGGTGCTCTATCTATCTATCTATCTATCTATCTATCTATCTATCTATCTATCTATCAATGTACTAGCATTGCTCGTTCGTAAAATACGCTTAAAGAGTATATTTTGATTAATGCAGATTTCGTATTTATTATTATATTATATCTGACCCAATATATAGTAATGATTTAAAAGTTTAAAAAAATGGCAGTTACCTTGTTTTTGTTTTTAAACTCGGTGTTGCAGATTTTCCTTACTCGGTGTACACACTCCCTGTCAATATTTGACGCGTCAAAGGTCATTTCAATTCAGAAAACGTGAAAGAAACTCGTTTTATACGAGCTAAAAAAAAAAAAATCAGAATCAATTTTGAAATCAAGTTTCATCTTCATCATCATTTGATACCGATGTAGCAACAAGTCCTGGACATCCATATACGAATAAACAGTTTAAACTAAGTTATGCACCTTTACGACTATGCAATTAGCAGAGCATAAAGACATTGATACACCGTCACTCGTTAGAGCACCAAAGTTAAGAAACGTTGAGCCTAGTCAGCATGGGTGACCATTTGGGAATAGCAGGCGCTGTACGAAAGAGGGCGTCGACACTTCACTGCAAAACTTGAAAAACAAAACGTCGTCACACTTAACTGTGATATACCTACGACTGCGATCCGATTGTGAATGTGATGTTCCTTAAACACTTCCTTCTTAGGAGGAAGTCGGTTGAACCCGCCTAATGTTTATGCCGCTGGCAATACCTATGCAATTCCCATAGCTGTGTTCCTGGGAAACGGAGCTGTAAAATCAAGCATAGTGATATTGGACAAGATGGATAATATAGCAACCCTAGTTTAAACACATATCCAAGGCAATGGTGGAAACCCTAGAGGAAGGCCTCTGTAGTGGAACGGAGGCGAAAATAAATGGTAACGTTCAATACTGCTAAGACAAAAAATCGTTTCCTTTAATAATTACAAGAAAACCTCTCAACCACTAATAGATATGGCTAAAGATATATCACCCGAAATTACTTCGTTTAAACTCCTCGGCTTAACGTTGACAAGGAACAGATACATAGAGAACAAAGGCTGCTGCAAAGAAGGTGAACTCCCTCTACCGTGCTAGAAATATCCTGTACCTCTAAAAGACCACCATTCACCCAAGTATGGACTATTGTTGTAACATTTGGGTTGGTGCATCTGCTACTAGTCTCTAACTCTTCGACAGGGTTCAAAAGAGAGTCGCCAACCTGATAGGTCCTGAACTGTCATCTAAGCTTCAGCCTCTGTCCCATCGATGAAATATTGCACTCCTCTACCTGTTTTGCAAGTATTTTAATGGTGGATTCTCCGATGAACGACAAGTCCTTGTACCCCCTCGAGAAACCCGAGAAGCAGCAAAGTCCCACCCCTACACAGAAGAGACTCCTAGATGTAAGAAAGCCTTCTACTCTAATAGCTTCTTCTCCAGAACTGTAGGACTTTGGAATTCTCTTCCAGTTTCCAGCTTCCCCAACTGTACTGACATGCAGAAGTTTAAATGTAATCTTGTTGCTAAACTCCCTAGATAGTACCCCTGCAACTTATGTCCCTGATAGTAGCCCCCTACATCAAAGTGGCACTGTGTCTTGTTTGGAGTGAAAATGCAATTACAAAAAACAAGTGCCCTAATAATCATCGGTTAAATCGAGCTGTGAGGGAGATGATAACGAAGTACTTAAGTCTTAGGTGCGAGACGAAAAGAAATTGGAATCTTTAGGATGAGCTCCATGGTTTGAGTAATTATAGGAACAATCAGACTCATGAAAACTTTTTCCTAGCAAAAATACCCTGTGAATCAAGTGCAAGAGAAATACAAATAATTGCATTTAAAGAGACGGTTAGAATCCGAAAAGATCTCTTGGTTAGACGGTCTGAAATAGCAGGATAATGTCTGGCGTCCTATAGGATGTCCCATCCACTATTAAGACTAACTGATTAAAAAAAAAACTAGTTCTATGCTTTACATCATTTGGAAAAATACGGATAGAGTGTAGTTGCGTTTATGAGCAATTACACACTAGTATTAATTAAAAACACTTGATCCTAGTATCGACGCGATAAATACCTGATATAAAATTTTAACAATTATTTTGTGAAAAAAACAAAACAAAAAAAAAAAAATACAAAACATAAACAATACGTTTATTTTCATTTTTCACAAACGTTTTCCAGTAAATAGATATAATTAGTTTATTATTTCCTCTATCAATACTTATATATATATATATATATATATATATATATATATATATATATATATGTGTGTGTGTGTGTGTGTGTGCGTGTGTGTGTGTGTGTGTGTATATACATATGTGTGAATGTATATGTATCTTTGTATATATATATATATATATATATATATATATATATATATTACAATAGAAAAAGGCGTGTATGAAAAGTAATATGGTTAATCTTAAACATGGAAAAGTAAAGGACTAGTTATTAAAACTGGAAAAGAAAAGTTCAAGATATTTTAGTAAAAAAATATAATAAATGTATAACTTAAAATATTGCAGCATTAAGAATTGATTATATAATGTTAAATTGAATTTAAAAAAATTAATGCTGCAATATTTTAATTTATTATATTTTTTACTAGGATATCTTGTCATTTTCTTTTCCAGTTTTAACAAATAATTCTTTACTTTTCCATGTTTATGCTTAACTATATTACTTTTTCTGCTCGCAGTTTTTAATTGTAGTCCATGATTTTTCCAGGCTTCCAATAAATTCACTTGTTCTTTGTTTAATTTCAGTCTTATTTTGCTTTACCTCCAGAAACATAGCATACACATATGTAATAACAATGTTCGGCAGTCGTCTGCTTAATAAAATCTCTCCAGTTATCTCCCTTTCATTCTGTCATTCTGTCTGTTTCACTTGTTTCTTCTCTTTTCGCGAAAGCAGTGAATTAGTAGTAACACTAGTCGGTGAAGCGACGTGGTTGCTATGGAGACCAGTCATGAACACCACAAAATTCATTATAACTTTTGTTTTACTGAACGACAATTGAATTTGTTTTTGCGTGATATAGCTGAGAAGGTGATCTATAAATTGTAATAATTGTTTGAAATTTTGTCACAAAATGAGTAAGCGGTGAAGCTTGAAAGCAGTTCTAAATGACTAAAACTGCCACTTTACCAGATATTCAAGCAAGTGTTTGAATGATATAAATGATGCAAAACTACAAACAAAGATGATTACATACATTTCTATTCACACAAAATAAAAACAGATATGATAATTGGTTTCTTCTTACGTGCATTCAGAACTTGCAGTCCAGAATATCTGGACGAAGAATTCAAATACCTCGCAAACACTTTGAAAACCTTGCAATATCCCACATATTTCATACTGAAGGCTAAGCGAAAAGTCACTCAAATATTTTTCAGGAAAAATAAACAAAAATCATATACACCAGATCTTTCTCTCATAAAGAGACACCTTCTTTTACCTACACGCACCAATAATACAATAATTTGCAACACACTAAACAAACTAGGTGCAAGTCTAGCGGCACTGATATATATATATATATATATATATATATATATATATATATATATATATATATATATATATATATATATATATATATATATATATATATATATATATAACCTTAATATCGTTTTAAAAAATCAACAACAAAAGTTACGTAAACAGATAAAAAACTAAACAGCAAAATATCTATGGCATCATAGAGTAATGGGTTAGGGCACTGGATTGAAATACATAAGGACCGGAGTTCGAATCCCAACAACAGTCAAGCTACGCTGAATAGGAATAGGGTTCCGAAACACGTAGATGTCCGTAGATTAATGTTTTTAAAAATAATAAATGAATAAATAAATAATACGTCCAAATTAAAAATGGGCGACTTTCTAAGAAAAACACCGGATCTCCGAGGCGGAGACGTTAACCTTAATATCGTTTAAAAAATCAACAACAAAAACTATATATATATATATATATATATATATATATATATATATATATATATATTTCTGTGGAAACATTTTTATTCACTTCTATTTCCTTTTTATGCATACCAATACTTATTTAAGAAGCTCAATGTAATTACAGAGCATATACTTAATAAATGACAAAAGTATATATTCCAAATTTCATATTGTTGACCATCTTACAATTTGTTCCTTTAATTTAGTTGACATATATATATATATATATATATATATATAAAGTTTTGAAAATATACATGCCAATTTAGTTCCTATTTACAACGACACTAGTGTTAGACACTAGTGTTAGACAGTAGTGTCGATTTTTAACGTGGGAGGAAAGGAACAAAAATCAAAATTGTCTCAGTCGTGAAGGATTTCTAATCCACTGAGAGAAAACAAGAAATTGAAGTACAGCATCTAAAAAACAAATACTACACTTTGATCTGGGAGAAAATTTTTGGCGTTTCATTTGTGTCAGAATCGGTCGGGCTTTACCTGATGCAGAATGTAACGCAGAAAATTCTGTGTAGCTTAATTGCCATATATTTTTTCAAAACTGTCTACCTAGCTCTACTCCTCGATAGAACAGTGTTGAAGTAAATACTGAAAATAGATACATAGAATGTATGTAGAAATAATCTTTCTCTCTCTCTTTATATATATATATATATATATATATATATATATATATATATATATATATATATATATATATATATATATATATATATACTAGCTGTACCCGGTCACGCGTTGCATTTTGTATTGTTTATTTACTTGTATTACTTTTTACAATTTTTTATCAACGAAAGTTGTTTTTCCCCCAAGAAAAGATGAGTTTTTTACCATAAATTGTTAGATGAAAGTTTTTTTGTTTTTTTTTCAGGAAAACTTGCAAATTTATTTTAAAAGAATGTTGGCAGTAAACGTTTCTTTTTGAAAACAGAATTTATATGATAAAAAGAATGGATGAATGCTTTATATGATCACTATAAATATTTAGGTGAAAGTAGAGAAAAGTCTGATTTTTTTTTTCAAGAGAATGTACAAATTATTTTTGTCAACAGATGTTAAGGAGATAAACAGAAAAATACTCCCTTCATTAATTAATTATGCAAAAAAATAAATAAAATATTGATTTAGTGTTTCAACATTTGAACAACGCTCGGCTGAATCGGGTGATTGCCGGTCGAACTCTAACCATAATTGGAATCCGGGGGGACGGAGGGGGGTCAAATTCAGCATGAGTAACATTCTTTTTAATTTCGTCTTTTGTTCAATTTTTTGAGTGGGCTATCAGCGATAGCAAACTAACAAATTTAACCAAAATGCAAAAATTTTAACAATTAAATAATTTTAATAAGTGCTCAGCTTCTAACACAAATCCTAGTAAATCAATCCCCCTTATTGGAAACACTCAAGGGAAGAACGAAACCAAACTATTGCCAGTATGTTTGGGAGAGGTTCTATTTTTTCTTTTCCTTTTTTTCAATATTTTAAGCAGATTTGACACTCAGCTACAAGATTTTTATGGGTCGCTCGGTTTCTAATATAACGTAAGTAGATCTTGAGGTTTATAACTTATGATAAAACTTGCAGGGTATGCGCTGTTTTACGGTTGTTGTAAAAATCGAATGGAAACTTAAATTTTGCTCTGTTTTAATCTTTTTTTTAATTGTGCCTCCCAAACGAATATAATCAAAAGAATAACATTCAACAATTGTACTTTATATTTATAAAACACAAAATATTTAAAATATATATTATTAACGAAAGGGAAATAATTCAATTTTTAAACGAAAAAAGTCAGTTTGGTATATCTTTTTGTTATTTTTTTTTTTTTACGTAAGTCCAACTTAGCGTTCACATTGGAAATGTTTACATTTATAGGTTGTCGGGTAGGTATGTCAGATTTTGGGGGGAATTTTTGACACCCCTAACACAAAACTGCGAATAAAATATAAAAAACTCGTAATTTCTTTTTTTTAAAGTGAGTTGTTTATTTTCTTTATGGAATATACTTCCAAAATAAACTATTAAAGTTGTTTAAAAAATAATAGAAATATTATTTTTTATTTTAAAATAATCAGTGTTTACAAAGTGACTGCGCGCGTTCATGCAGCCATTTTTTTACGCAATGAAATCAATGTAATTTTACCAGTTAATTTTTTTTCAATTTTTAAATTTAAAAGTCTATCAATATTTTTCTAATGGTTCAATTTTTACGGTATTTTAAGGTTCAATGTGAAATTTTATGTTCTTTCCAATAAACTGATTATTATATTTTGGACAAGCATTTTTTTTTTATAAATCAACTCCCCATTTTGAAATATCTATTCAAATGAAAATAATTAATTTTCTCACGTCAAATTTATATATCACAAATTGAAGATAAAAGATCAATAAATAAAATAAGCTAATTTAAAACAACTAAAAAGAATAATTATTTGCAAATTTACATGTAAAATCCAAAGTTTAAAACCCTTTTTTAAAAAAAAAAAACACGTTGAATTTTTTAAGTGAAACTTTATAGTCTTCTTATATTACCCAGAAAATTTCGTAAAATTACGACATTTTTTTCTATTTCATTTAATGTATTTTTATTTTTTAGATATTAAAAAAAATCACACTCCATTAAAAAGAAATAAAATATATTAAATCAAAAACTCATGTATTTCTTTAAGAGAAGAAAAAAAATCGAAAATTCGTCGAGTGTTTTTTTTTTTAAGGCAAAAACTGATAAGTAAAATGTGATCATTTTTTACCTACGGTGACCTATATTTTCACGCACAAGGCTTGACGGCTCACGCGTATGTGTTATTTTTTTTACGTTTTATAGCCCTTTTATCCATCCGTATTTCAAAACAGAAAGAAATACAAGAAACACCGGCTTGCTAACACCAGTTAATGCTTACGTAATGGCCGTCGTTTCAAATGATTGTTTTAAAAAATTCTTTTATTTAAAAATACATGGAACATAAAATATGAATATGGACACATTCTCATAAATGAAGAATGGAAGAATCTATTGATTACTATTTTATATAGGTAAGTGATTTTTTGAATTTATATATATAATTATATTTAGATTAAGTTAAAACTCGTTGAATTTCGTAAAGTCTTTTTTAAAGAAAACCGATTTAAAAAATATTGTATATTTTTCGATAAAATCTTTTATTATTTTAAAGTTTGGTCTTTGATCCTTTTATTGATTCCTTTTAGTGATGTCACGTGACGGCAGGCGGTGATAAATATATGTTCATACATTAAGAAATGGCCACATCGTTACAAAGAAAACCACCTATTTATTAAAGAAATATTAAGTATAATGTTATAATTTAAAAAAAGATATATAAAAACACGCATGGGTACACTAAAAATATTATACCAAAATGTCGAAGCAATCGGTCCAGTGGTTATTAGACTATTAATAACTAACGAATCAAGAATTAGATTTATATATATACAGGGTGACCCCCCCCCCAAAAAAAAACAAAAGCTAAATGGAGGCCATCTAGAACATATGCTGTAGAACGGAGAAAAAAAAGGCCCAAGACCCTAGTGTTTTGATGTGATGTTTTGAATATAATAAACTAGTTATGGCCAAAGTTTCATTTAATTTGGACAAAACACTAATAAACGGGGCCTAATTAGAGTTAGGCCCGTTTATTTTGTATATATATATATATATATATATATATATATATATATATATAAAGCTGAATGTGTGTGTGTGTGTGTGTGTGTGTGTGTGTGTGTGTGTGTGTGTGTGGTCACGAATAGGTTCCTATATGGTTTACTATTTTAAAAATCTGATTACATATAATGATAGAAGATGCATCGAGATATAGGAATGGGTATGTTTGATCTGGCAGAACAGTGGTTCATTAAAATTGTGGGGCCTGCGTCCGCGCCTGATCCACAAAGTATGGAAATAAAAATTTTAAAAGTTAAAAAAAAAAACGTTTACAAGTGTTTTTGATATAGATGTACATAATAATACTTTGATAAGTGTGTTTTAACTTAAATAGGGATGGTATAATAAAATTGTGAGGTTTGCGTTCGCGTCTGGCCTCCATAGAATGGAAATAGGCACAAACTTTAATAAAGACTTTTCGTATCTATTTGCGTAAGTATACTTGGATAATTATGTTTCAGTTTGAAGAAATATGGTATAATAAAATTATGGGGTGTTCGTTCGCGCCTGACTTCCATAGAATGGAAATATGTCACAAAGTTTAACAAGTTTTTTAATATAGATCCACAGAATATTGTGATAAGTGTTTCATTGTGAACAGGTATGATATGATAAATGATGGGGTTTATCTATTTTGTTTTTACTTTCATCATAATTTGCTTTAGTCTTGATACCTCCAAATTCGAAGCTATCTCTTTACAACCCTTCCTTTTGATAACCTATCATACTTTCATAAATCAGAGTCCATTTTCTGTAGGTTGTTTTTTTTAACCCAGTTAACGACGGTTACTTTTGCTAGTATATATATATATATATATATATATATAACGCCTTCTTTTCCTTCGCTTTCAAACATTATCAGAAAATAATTGGCAATTCACATGCTTATCTTTTCAACTAGCCACTTACAGCATTTTCTAACGCGTGTTTTCAAAATGTATGCGGATATTTCGTTTCCGTTTATAAGTTATTGCTTTAAATCCGACTAAGTTACTTTTCTCATATAAGTAATAACTTGGGCTATGACAAGAAAATATTCTTTTCATTATTTGGACTCTCGAGTATATATCAGTTGACATCTTATATGCTTTTATATAGAGTGATGTGATTATCGATTAAGTTCGTCTGTGTCGGATATATACTCGAGAGTCAAAACAATAAAACATCTTGTCATGGCCCTAATAATAACACACGGATGGTTTTAAAACAATTTTATTGGGTTACAATATATGTCCATATTCACTTTGTGATCATCCATAGGTACTTTCTGTTTCACGGATCGATTTATCAACTGATGTAACGATACTTCCACTTACCTCCCTCTCCTTCCCCTCCCTTTCTCTCTCTCTCTCTCTCTCTGTCTATCTCTCTCTTTCTCTCTTCTAGAAGCTCGCCCTTTGTTAACTCGGTCGTAAAATACACTTAAATTTAATATCTTAATTTATGCAGATTTTAGATTTAGAGTCAAATTTCTATTCATTATTATATTGTACCCAATATAGATTAGTGGTTTCGAAAATTAAAAAAAAAAAAATTGAACGACTTGGTTACCATCGGTTAGAATTGAACCCAGAACATGCAAGTGTGCTACCTCATTTCTTAGTCTCTGAGCCACGCTCACACGCATAAATATAGTACAAAAATAATATTGTTTAACCCATGATTGCAGATTTGTGTATGCAAACATGTTTAGTCGACCACTGTCTTGTTTTCAATTTTGACCCCTTATCAGTAATTTTTGCCGACTAAAAACAAAATCGAAAGTGTACCGCAGGTCTAAGTACCTTATATATCAAACTTTGTGTATTTAGACCAAATATTAGAGAGGAGTTTAATAGAGACTTTTCGCACACATATGAACAAGGTCACTTATATACATATGTATATCTCATTTCAATATACTAGAACGTTTTTATCTTAATTCTATAAAATTATGCAGAATGTAGAAACTATGCATAAAATGAAACGAATCATCTAATAAGAAACCATTAAAAATGAATAATTAATTGATGAACGTTCGTTTTTCAATAGAATCCAAAAAGAAGTTAACCTCCATGTAGTCGCTCGCATATGCATAACTGAGTATATTAATAATTTCTTTTTAATAATTTTTTCATAGAATAAGTAGGTTTTTAATATGAGTGTCAGAGCGAGACAAAAACTCAACTTGATTAGTATTTATAAACATCTCTTTCTATATATTTTATAAATTATATATATATATATATATATATATATATATATATATATATATATATATATATATATATATATATATATATATATATATAAGGTTAAAGGTATTCAGGAGAAAAAAAAACTATGAATTAAAACGAGGTTATTAAGACTGCTCAATAAAAAAAAAGAGCCAAATATGTTATTTTTATTTATACATACAAGTATTACATAGTCGCTACACTAAACATGCTAACCTACTTGGCCTTCGGGCCAGGATCAAAGTGTAGTTCCGGGTTTTTGGAGTCGCCTGATTGTCCCCGTTGTGGGACAACGGCCGTAGAAACTACGGATCACGCTTTCTTCGATTGCCGCAAACTCCGCCAGTACTGGTCGTATGTCAGCGGAGTGACGGCTCGCATCGATCCTGAGCATCCTCGCCCAATTACAGTATCCAATATTGTGGACAACGTGAGGCCGCCGTGGGACCGGGAAAGACAAATGGTCTACGTTACGATCCTGGCCGTGGCGAGAATGGTGATTTAGACGTCGCGTCTGCAAGGTTGCCGGGGGGGGTGTTGTCTTTTTCTGATCAAGATCTGATCGCGTTCTTTAAACACCAACTACGGGTGAAGATCAGATGTGATAGAAGAAGGCTGCATCGCGCGGCATTTGACAGAAGATGGATACATGTGGCAAGTCTGTGTGTACGAAGAGGAGCCAAATTTGAATACGTGTTCCCCGCCTAGGTGTGGAACGCGCAGTTCTGTTAAGTAAAATTAAACAAGTAGTCTCTCAGCTAGCTGAGTGTGTGTTCCATCCCTCCCCGATTAGGAAGCCTCCAAGATCCCCATCCCCTCTTACCTGCAATTTTTGTTTTCACCCCTTCCTCTAAATTTTATTCATCTTGGAGAAAAAGAAATACAAACTAACCTCCATCTCTTACCCACAAAAATTTTCTTTTCTCCATTCATCCCCATCTAGAGGGCATCCCCACCTAGAGACTGACCCGCAGAAGCGAGGTTCCTTTTACAAACCTAGTGGAACGGGCAGTCTATCAACTAGACGGGGTTGGGAGGGTCATACTAATCACCTTTTGTTTTTTCTTCCCCCGCCCTCGACACAAATGAATTATTGTACCATTTTATTGTTATCTTTTTTGTTTTTACACGTCAATAAAAAATGTTTTAAAAATTGGGAGTTACTAGGACGTCCCCCAATATGAAAGGGTGAATGCGGTATTATGGTGAAAGAAGATACTAGCTGGGAGAAACTTTTGACTTTGTTTAGTTCTGGAGTGACAAGGATGACCAACGACCCCCAAAATCCCCCCTTTTGAGTTGGCCATGTGCCTAAGTTTTTTGTTCACCGTTAATTTTACTGTATTTTTTAACATGAATAAAAGATTTAATATCTCAAAGTGTAGTATCTGTTCCGGCAGATACTGCAAGCTATGACTAGCTATGACTAGCTATGACTAGCAAAGACCAGATGTGGGAGCAACCCCACATGCCTGACCTTTAACCAGCTCCCATTTCCCACCTCTCAGGAGCTGGTCCCCTTTTTCCCTTCCCCCTCCCTTCACTCCTCACATTAAAAATTGGCCTTGTGCCTAATTTGCTCGGTGGGGGAGCAAATAAATACCATCTGTTCCGACAGATGCTGCAAGCTATGACTAGCAAAGACCAGCTATGACTAGCAAAGACCAGATGTGGGGGCAACCCCACATGCCTGACCTTTAACCAGCTCCCATTTCCCACCTCTCGGGAGCTGGTCCCCTTTTTCCCTTCCCCCTCCCTTCACTCCTCACATTAAAAATTGGCCTTGTGCCTAATTTGCTCGGTGGGGGAGCAAATAAATACCATCTGTTCTTCAGATGCTGCACTTCTATTTCTTGTTCTCTTTCAGTGGAGGAGAAATCCTTCACGACTGAGACAATTTTTATTTTTGTACCTTTTCTCCACGTTAAAAAACGACCCTGGTGTCTAACTCTGTCCCGTGGGGAGGCATAGTAAATAGGTACACTAAACATGCTAATTTTTCGGAGCAAATAGGTTTATTAAAAAACCAATTGTTCCTCATCAGGCGAGAGAACTAATTGATGAGGAACAATTGTTTTTTTAATATACAAATTTGCTCCAAAACATTAGCATGTTTAGTGTAGCTACTATGTAATGTGGTAAACATGGTCTGAGGTTCGATCCCTAGAAACAGTTAAACTACGCTGACGAGAGGTGATGACCTTGAAACACGCGTGTACGTAGATTACTGTTTTAAAAATAATAAATAAATAAAAATGTTATATACGTCCAAATTAAAAAGGGTGACTTTCTAAGTAAAAAAAAAAAAAAAAAAAAAAAAATGAGTTCCGAGGCGGAGCCAATATTAACCGTATGTATCGCTTGAAAAATCAACAATAACAAAATCTAAATTTATAAGCGATAAAAATAAACAGTATAATTAATCTTATGGCCTAACGGTTAAGGCACCGGACTGTGGTAAACATGGTCTGAGGTTCGATCCCTAGAAACAGTTAAACTACGCTGACGAGAGGTGATGACCTTGAAACACGCGTGTACGTAGATTACTGTTTTAAAAATAATATATATATATATATATATATATATATATATATATGTGTATATATGTAGTTTAACTGTTTCTAGGGATCGAACCTCAGACCATGTTTACACACACACACACACACACACACATATATACATATATATATATATATATATATATACGGCATAATAACTTTGGCATGCCGGTTCCCGTCAGGTCATCAGTTGAGCCTGATCAGTACTAAAACTAAAAATGGGTAAACCCAAGCAATGCTGATTCAGGAGAGGTGTGGTTGGTTATTGCGTAACAGTTGCCTCACAACTACATGCACAGCTACCCTTACAGCGGTGTCAATTGTCTCTTGAGACTGAACGGAGGCAACGATATATGTATGTGTGTGTGTGTATATATAAGCAAGACGAGGCTTAAATACGGTTACAGTAGTAGAAACTCGCTATGAAGCAAGCTAACAACAGAAGATGTTGTATTTGAGAGAAACAGCTTACCTTATAGGCTTGTATATACTCATGTTGATTAGCTGTTTTCTTTTCGGATAAAGTTAATGTCAAGAGAGAGAGATAAAGCGCCTTTCTAGGGCTTTCTTCGTCTAAGTTTTATAGGATGGTGCTTTTTGGGGGGGTATTTCATAGCATATCTTTTAAAACTTTATGTAGTCATGTTTGAGGAGTATTTCGTCTTATAGAGAATATTGGGTCATCAGGAGAGAATACGCACCGCTTCGGGTCCTTCCTCTCTACGGCTTGTTCGCGTATCAGCCCCCCTCACTGATGTGAGGCCCAATTATCTGCTCAGTACAATTAAAAGAAAAAACGTTTGATAATTAAACGTCTCTGGTTACGAGCAACGTGTTCCGATGTCTGATCTGAGGCATCAGAGCGCTGCATATGAGTCGCTGGCACATCCCTTTTTGCTTTGGTGAATCTTCATTCCTTTTGGGGGGTCGAATTTTCGTCCATAGACGCATGGGAATTCCGTATGTTCTTTAATCTTACAAATTAAAACCTAGATTTATCCTAACCAAATAATTTAAGACAAAACCCAATTATAAAAAAATTATTAGCAAATACAGAAGAAACAATATTCAAGTATTATTCAAAATGTTTTCCTTGAGCCTTCACTGCACCACGAAGTCTTTTGGCAAAATCATCTATAGCAGCAAGCACAACATCTAAGGGTATTTTTTCCCAGCATTTGTTCAATTTTATCTTAAAAGCTTCAATATTTTGACAAGGAGTAGAGCAGGCTTCACTCTCTAGGAATAACTACAAATAATAACCAAGAGCGTTAAGATCAGCTGACGAGGAGGGTCATTCTTCTTTGCTGATCACGGACGTACGGTTTCTCTCCACTACTGCTGCGTTACATTAGCAGTGTTGTACCATCTTGTTGGAGAGTCCAAACTTTATTACTATACACAGGATTAATACGTGGGGCCAGTGCACCTTCAATAATGTTCCCAATTTAACGGTCTTTGTTAATCTGGACCCCTTGAGAGAGAAAAACAAGTGTAAATTTCCCTCTCTCAGGAGTGGCTGCCCAGAGCATCACTGATGCTGGTGTCCTGCATTATCATTTGGATGATGGTGAGGATGTTGAAGTGAGAATGACTTTTCATCCGTGAAGATGATTTTATTGAGCGTCCCCTCTCTGATAAGGTTTAATAACAGTCGACTTCTGATGAAACTCTTTGAAATTGTGGATAGAGAAAGAAGCTGTCGCTCTTAGAGCTCATAGGATGGCATCTGTAGGTCACTGTGT
>NC_136519.1:73490760-73558260 GCF_053919585.1 Euprymna scolopes
AGGTCTGGGCTTTGTGATGGCCACTCCAAAACATTAATATGATTGTCCTCAAGCCATTTCTTAGTCAGTTTAGCCGAATGCTTTGGGTCATTATCTTGCATGAACCACCAACGACGACCAAGTGAGAGCTCTTTAGCAGAGTCTTTCAGGTTTTCATCCAATATTTTAACATAATCTTCCTTTTTTATGCTACCTGTGACCTTAACAAGTCGCCCTGGTCCAGAGGCAGCAAAGGATCCCCAAAACATCAAACTGCCTTCACTGTGGGTATGGTGTTCTTAGGCAGGAAAGCTTCGCCAGATTTTCTGTAAATATAAGACACTTTATTATGGCCAAATAACTCTATTTTCGTTTCGTCAGTCCATAGAACACGTTTCCAGAATGCAACATCTTTATCAATATGACGTTTTGCAAAGGCTAGCCTTGCTTTCAGGTGCATAGGCTTTAATAAGGGAGTCTTTCTCGGATGACATGCTTTTAAACCAGCTCTCTTCAAAACTTTACCAACTGTATGTCGAGATACATTCACTCCAGAGGTGCTCTGTTCATCAACAATCTCCCCAACAGAGATCCTTGGGTTTTGTTTTACTTGTCGAACAATTTTCCGTTCATCTCTTGGGGAAAGAATCCTTTTTCTCCCTCTACCCTCTAAACTCATAACGTGGCCTTGCGATTTGAACTTGTTTATTATGGCTCTAACAGTGGATTTGGGAAGGTTTAGCTTCTTTGAAATCTTATCATAGCCCTCCCCATTGGTATGGCATGCTACAACAAGCTTCCTGACGTCTTCGCTGTGTTCCTTAGTTTTAACCATGGCGATTGAAAATTATAATTTAGTCACTTATAATAGTTTAAATAAATCGCTATCTAAAAATTATCTGAAAAAAAATTATTCACTGAATTAGCGTTAAACAAGCATAATATGGCTATAAAAAAGTTCAGAAAGCACGTAAACCGGAAATTGATTGATATTATACTGATACTAAAAGAAAAACAAAGCCGTGCCAATAATTTTGAACAAGGGATTTTTGCAATTATGTTTGTTGTTCCTTTGTTATTTATTTTTTCTAAAATCCGATTGCTGCATCGGAAAGGCCAGTTAAAAATACATAATATACTTTGTTATTTTCTTTAATTTATCCCTTTTTTAGAATTTATTAGACAAAATTTAACTTTTATTTTACCGTGCCAATAAATATGATCATCACTATATATATATATATATATATATATATATATATATATATATATATATATATATATATATATATATATACCTGAGGTAGTAGGTATACCCTGGTTATGCGGGTATACCTACTACCTCAGGGAGATGAACGCCTCTGCCTTGCATAGTTTTAGGTCACCCTTGGGCAAGGTGTAGTACCTGCCTGTTAGCCTCCCTCTCAAGTTCTGGAGGGTTACTATATTGTGAGAACTAGGGATATATATATATATATATATATATATATATATATATATATATATATATATACATATGCATGTTTGCTTGCTTCTGTGTATGTGTGCGTATATGTCCAGCTGCCGGAGAGGTTAAAACTCCGTGATAATAAAACATGAACACTATGCCACTGCTCAGTCATCTCACTATTTCAGTTTGTCACTGTGCAACCAGTGTAGGGTACGAGAGGGTACAATATGTGATATGTGTAGCACAAGCATGTTGTGTCGCGATCGTTATGTGCAGATATCTTTCGAAGAAAAAAAAGTAAAAGTCCTATGGCGATAGGTGGGTGGCGACGTGCACAGGCTTAGCGGGCTGGAAGTGCATAGCTGCAAATCTGCACATAGGCGGCTAGTGATTTATCTAACATCGCTTACAGGGTGGAAGCAACTTCGGTGGATGATCTGGCGGCTGAGCAGCCTTTTCTAGGGATAAACTGCTCACCCATGAATTTGGGAAGGATCTAGAAAAGGTGACCTAAAAATTGTCTACCCTTTTATTAGCTGGTCGGCTTCTTACGGTGGGCGGATGCTCTATATTTGCAGGAGAAACAAGATAAAGTTGAAGAAAAATAATAAATAAGGAAAATCAAAATTTTATCAGGAGAGGAATAACCTAACTGTTGCTACGTGGAATGTGAGAACTTTGCTACATGTTCTGGATAGTGAAAGATCTGATGTAGGACAGCTATTGATGCAAGAGAGCTCGCTAGGTACAGCATAGACATTGCAGCATTGTCTGAAACACGATTGAGTGGTGAGGATCAATTGGTGGAAGTGGGCTCGGGATACACCTTTTTTTGGAAAGGAAAACTATCGGGGCTGAGACGAGAGGGTGGAATTGGCTTTGCAGTGAGTTCTGATTTGGTGAAGAGGATTGAACAGCCAATCTGTGTAAGTGACAGAATTATGACGATGCGCTTCCCTCTTGCACACAGTTGGTATATGACGATTTTATCTGTGTATGCTCCTACCATGGGTCATGATGAAGACACCATCACGGCGTTTTACCGAGATCTCAGTCGTAGCATTTCCTCTATTCCTTTATCTGAGAAGATCTTACTGATGGGTGATCTAAATGCAAGGGTTGGCAAGGATCATCACACCTGGGGCTCACTCGCCCGGTTTGATGTAGGTAGGGTCAACATCTTCTCCATCTACGCACTCAGTTTGATCTTGCTATCTGTAACACTTTCTTCAGCCACAAAGAAGTCCATAGGTTTACCTGGACCCATCCTCGTTCAAAACAAGGTCACTTGATTAATTACATTATTTCCAGGAAGGCAGATTTGCGGGACGTCTGTAGTGTGCGTGTTATGCGTGGAGCTGAATGCGGCACGGATCACTTTTTGGTACGCGGGAAGTTGAAAATCTGTATAAGGAGGAAGTGTAGGTTGGGTGGTGTTGGGATTCCCAGGCTGGTTGATGTGTCCAGGCTGGATGATCCAAGTGTACGTGAAAAGCTTCGATCCGTAGTTAATTCTGCTGATTTTGATGGGTCGTGGACGCATTTTAAAAATACAATCTATTAAATAAATGTAGATGTTCTTGGCTTCCGCAAATCTAAACATCAGGATTGGTTTGATGATAAGAGTTGAGTAATTTCAGAATCATTAAGTGCTTAAAATGAGTTGCACCATAAAATGTTGTCTGCCTCCCATGGAGGTCGAGAGTCCCTCCAACAGTCACTTAAAGTAAACAAGGGTATTCTCCAAAAGCGACTCCGCCAAATGAAGAATCAGTGGTGAGCTAAACTCGCCAACCAAATCCAGATGGCTTTTGATTGTAAAGACCTCAAGCGCATGTACCATTTGCTTAAAAAAGCTTTTGGTCCTCAAACACTATCTACGTCTCCCCTACTCTCAAGTGATGGAATTACCCTGAAACACGGAAGGAAACGTGTGCTGGTGTTCAAGAATCACTGAAACAGTCTCCCAAGAAATCCACCAGAAAACGTTCTGCTGAACTTGGAATACCAAGGGCTACCATGATGGATCATATGAAAAAGGACTTGGATGTCAAAGCTTATAAGCCCATATCGGTAAATAAGTTGTCAGCTGAAGATATGGATCGAAGAAAAGAATTCTGTGAGAAATTTTTAAAACGCTTTCCTGATGGTCCAAGAAATCACAGAAAGATAATATTCAGCGATGAATGCGCCATTTATAAAAGTTCTAAAAGTCGAAACATGTATTTCTGGGCTAAAGAAACCCCCTTTTACAAAGAAGTTGAAAATAATCCTCCACATGTCATGATTTGGGCTGCATTGACATCTGGACATTTGATTGGTCCTTATTTCTTTGATGGCAATGTCAACCAGGAATCATATGCCAACATGATTAGAAACTGGTTCATTCCCAATTTAATAGAACTTGGTATTAAGGATCGTGTATGGCTACAGCAAGATGGTGCACCCGCACATTATGCACTTCCTGTGAGAGCGCTGCTAAATGCAGAGTTTCCTGATCGATGGATTGGGCGCGGATCAAATTCGTTTGCTTGGCCACCACGAAGCCCCGACTTGACCACTCCAGACAACTCATTATGGGGTTTAATTAAAGGTAAAGTTGCTGGGATTAGATACGAAACCATTGATCAGCTAAAGCATGCGATTATTGCAGCTTTTGCTAGCGTATCAAGGAATTCTCTAAAAGAAATGGCACAAAGAACCTGGAGGCGAATGGAATTGTGCAAGAACAACGAGGGCCAACATACTGATCCCCTAGACCACTAAATTACTCTAGTTGTTTTCTGCTTTGTTTCTAATAAAATTCTCTTTTTTTGTTGAATATATGTTTTCTGTGTGTTTCATTAAAAAATACTGTGTTTTATTAAAAATACATGCATAGTGCCCTGGGACCTTTCGGCCACCCTGTATATATATATATATATATATATATATATATATATATATATATATATATAGTGGAAGAAAACATATTCGCACACTTGAAAACTTGTTTATATGTTAGTATGTTAAAGTCGAAACAAAGACAAATATATCTTTTATTTATAAAGATACATACTATTACAAAAAATAATAAATTTTATTAATTCTTAAAATAACAGAAATTTATACGTTTTTCAATTTACCGTTTGAAAAAAAATACTCGTACAAACTTAAAAACAAAACAAAAAACATATTATCTTGATTTAATACTTTGCATAATGTCCGTTATTAATTTCAACAGCTACCAATTTATTCCTGTGTGCCTCAACTAATGATTTGCATAGGTATTTTGTCCCAGTTTTCTTGACATACTGTATTCAAAATCTTGATATTTGTTGGTGCTTTTTCACCAATTCGAATTTTTATACATCGCCATAAATTCTCAATCGGGTTCAAATCTGGAGTGATTTGACCATTACAAGACATCAACGTTTTTTTCAGCAAACTATATTCTTGTAGATCTAGCGGTATGATGCAATTCTCTACCTATATAAGAGCCAGGTACGCTCGAGGATGAAGTAGTGTTGTCACATCTTGGCAGGCGCTAATAGAAGCTAACTGTCATGCCTTGACAAAGTTCAAAATAGACTTCATAGCTTAGTGGGGGATGCCCTTTTCTCCAACCCTGCAACCTCTTTTCCACAGAAGAGACATTGCGAGCCTGTCACTGCGTTATCATTATTTTCATGGCAAGTGCTCGCCTGAGCACCAATCTATTCCCCACCCCGTCAAACTTTCACGAAAAGAGGTGTCTAGCTGAAACTACTGTGGTATAATTTGCTAGTACCACCAGCATAGCCAAGAGGTGATTTGGTCACGCGCGGAGCGATACAAAGGAAAAAGGGAACGACAATGCAATTTGGATTCCTTCGCTCTCTTTCTATTTTTCCATAAAAGTGTTTCTATGGAATGAACTGGGCTCCCTCAGGTTGGCAGTCTGTGTTGTTAACCATTTAGCCATCGTCTAGGCGTTATTATAGAGTTTAGGATTAACTAAATAATGTCATTAATATTTCTGGAATATTGTACTTTTTTTTTAAACACCGTATCCACTTACCGAACACACAGCAATGAGAAATTTGGGGAGTGTGTCAAATTTACCAGTAGCCACAAAACGTAATATTATACTGCTGAAAAGCATCAATTCTAATTCAACACAAGTCTAACATAATAGCCGCCAATCAGAACCAGCTGACGAACCTGGAGGTGCCAAAAACAACAACAACAAACAAAAACTAAAACAAAATCAAACAAAAAACTAAAAAAACAAAAACAAAAAAATTAATAAATAAAAAAAAAATAAGTAAAATAATTGACAGCAGACAAAAACAGATTTGAAATGAAAGACATAAAAATGAACAAATTGCTTCAGAATTTTTTGCGATAAGGATTCTTGCTAAAATTATTACAGAAATGGAAGCACAAAAAAAATTATTATTATTTATTATTATTTATTACAAGAGAAGGAAGTACATAACAATTAAACGACCCGGATGTAAGCGTGACACAGAAAATAACATACACGCTATCGTATTAATATATAATCTATATATTAATACGATAGCGTGTATGTTATTTTCTGTGTCACGCTTATATCCGGGTCGTTTAATTGTTACGTACTTCCATTTCTTGTAATAAATAATTTTACCAAGAATTTTTCATCAGTTTTGTTTTCGGTTTCAATTATAGCTGATGCCACTCAAGTAATTATATGTTCTTATGAATAATTTTACTAAGAATTCTTCATAATTTTGGTTTCGATTTCAATTTTAACTGATGGCACTTAAGTCATTTATTTTTTTTATAAATTATTTTACCAAGAATTCTTCATAAGTTTTGATTTCGTTTTCGATTATATATAATGGTACTTCAATAATGTATTTTTTTTAAAAATAATTTTATTAAGAATTCTTCATAATTTTGGTTTCGATTTCAATTTTAACTGATGGCACTTAAGTCATTTATTTTTTTTATGAATTATTTTACCTAGAATTCTTCATAAGTTTTTGTTTCGGTTTCAATTATAGTTGAAGGAACTAAAGTTATACACACACACACACATATATATATATATATATATATATATATATATATATATATATATAACTTCGTATTCCTGTTTGTTTATTTGTTTGCTCACAATTTGATTAATACATACAAAAGGCTCATTACTTTATTGTTTCATTCATTCCTATATATATAGTATGATTCGTGTAAAACATGCGATTAAGAGGTGACGTCATTTGCATATTACATTAAGGAAAATCGATTTTATTAAATAGCGGTGTGTTAGTTATTGTTTATAGTGAGAGAATTGTTTTAAGTGTTCTATTTAAGTTTATTATTCAAATTTGATTTATATTGAGAACATATTTAATTTAATTTATTTTTACCGACATCGACTTTTTTTATAAAACGGTTTGAGTTATTTCACCCAGACACTAACTTTTCGGCGGATAATCAAACTAAAAATAATTCATACAAACTTTCAAACATTATTTTTTAGAATCAGTTCAAATAAAATAATTTCCGTGATTTCGCAATTAACGTTGTGGTCCAGCGACGTTTTATTTTAAAATAAACAAATAATTCAATTAAACTTTATTTAAAACAAAAACAAAAAACTTTCATTTACGTTTTTTTACCAGTTTTTTCTTCACATTTCTTTTGACATCGTAACTGCTATTTTTTTTCTTTTAATAACAAATAAGTTATAACTCATCATTTTTATAACATAAAAACGGTTAACACAAATTCTACTTCAGTATTTTTGAAACTGAACTAGTCACAGTTTGTTTCGTTGCAACAAACCGTAATAACAAATCTTTCTAGACTGAGTGAGCATAAAAAAATTCGCTTAAACTGGGAGATAGTCATAAAAAGGTGATCAATATCCGGAGAATAGCTTTCCTTCGTATCCCTTCTGCAGAAACATCTGGTGGAGAGTTTGTCACGTACTTCTTCTTTTTTTTTTTCGGTTGGTGGGGTGGGGGATTACATTTTTCTGTTTTCATTCGTTCTTTTATTTTTGAAATTTTTTGTTGGGGTAACGGTGGAGTTGACATATGATAAGGAAAAACTGGTCAATATTCTTAGTATAGCAGGTGTGGCCAAACTGAACTTCATGTCGACCCTGGCCACGCTGGGTATCCATGCTAGTATATATATATATATATATATATATATATATATATATATATATATATATATATATATATATACACGCAGTGTATCACAAAAGTGAGTACACCTCTCACATTTCTTCAAATATTTAAGTATATCCCTTTATGGGACAGAATTGAAAAACTGATTTTTTGACACAATGAAAAGTAGTCCGTCTGCAACATATATAACAGAGTTAATTTATTTTCCCCTCAAAATAACTCCAAATATAGCCATTCAAAGCTAAATCCCTGGCAGCAAAAGTGAGTACACCTCTTACGAAAATTTGTCAATATTAACATAAAACATGTCAACTCTCAATATTTTGTGTGACTGACTAGAAAGCCCGCAAACAGTTTGCTGAAGACATGTCAACAAAGTCTATAGATTACTGGAACCATGTCTTATGGTCTGATGAGACAAAATTTAATTTGTTTGGTTCTAATGGCCTTAAGGATGTGTGGCGGCGACCAAGTTAGGAATAACCTCGCCCTACGCCAGTCATGGCGAAGTACGTCTCCTCTAAAATTAAAAATTGTATTGAACCATTTTTAATTTTTTAACTTTTAATTTTCCTTGCCTGGTGAGATCTATTATGATTGAAATGGTCTGCGCATCGTAGCAAGATATGACTATTTACATAAAGAATTATATATATATATATATATATATATATATATATATATATATATATATATATATATATATATATATATAAGTTTGGGATGCGGTTTCGATTCAAGCTGGATGAACCCAAGTCATATAGATATATTTTTTTATTTTTAAAATCGTAACTTTATAATATATAAAAATAGATAGAATATTAACTCTATAATAATATATACGAAATCTGAAAGAATTAAAATATCATATTTAAGCGTATATTACGATCTGGTTCCGGTGGGCATCCCTGCTAGCTTCGATAAATACTTTTGCAGTTTTAACAAAAGAGCTACAATAATATCAAAGCGTCTCCATTTACACTTAACATCTACAGAATGCCAACATCAATATATTACATATGAATGAGTCCCCTGTGGAATTTCCATAGGTCCCCTAGTTTGCATTATTTCGATTGATAAGATTAACGTTTCCATCTTAGATGTCATTGTCACAAAGTTTCAGCCGACATCTAACCTTCTTCCATTGCGTCTTGTCGAACTCGGTAATCTTTATCTCGAACTCGGGAATCTGTACGAAATTCAAAATAGAATCCTTTATTCGATCCACGGGGACAGCCATGATCGGGTAGAAGTGTCCTACATAATCCATAATTGTATTCTTAGTGTCGCTTTTATTTGGATTTACCTTTCAACTTTCAGAACGACGTTTTAGATCCGATTATATTCAACACTTTTGTCCGTTGTGCCAGGGTTAATTACAGACAATTTTATATAAAGTTTTCTTAAACTTAAACCTATTTTTTCAAATGTGTAGTAATTCTGCTTTATTACCAATTATACAAATTCGCAATTTCCAGGAGACCTGCCTGAAGAAGGTCGAAGGTTTCATCATTCGGAACGTTGTGGTAATAACAGCCAAGGTGGGAACAGTAGTCTGAATATTTAAGTAATATATGCAAAATGAAATGTTAGTTTAGTAATGAGGAAAGTTCTGCTAAAAATGGTCTTTGATGAACTCCTGCAGTATCTTTTCACTCGGTCTCAAGCTATATTTGACTAGGAATAAAGTGTAGTATCTGTTCTGATGCTTTACTTAGTCTATGTCCTCGATCAGTGAAGCAGGAGTTTTTTTTTTCTGGACTGATTCAGTTTTTAATTTTGGTTCCAATCCATGGCGCCTCTTTTTTTGAAGAGCTAGATTGTCTCACTTTAAAGACCAAAGTTGTATCTAGGATTTGGGAACTGATAAACATTGATAGATTCCTGGACACGCTTGTTATTAGGTTGGTGCAAAAAATAATGTCGTTTTTTGACGTATATATTAGTGATGGGATGATTCCAACATTTTCCCCGATTCCGAGACAATTACCAATTCTGATTCCGATTCTTTAAAACTCTCTAAATATTTAAGTATAAAATTGTTATTTTTCCCCAATTACCGTAAAAACACATGTTAAATGTGCAGATATTTTCTCAAACGTGAAAATACACTTGTGGGGGTGATCTGTAAATTTTAGACTTACTTAGACAGGATATGTATCACGGCTTATTGCTACAATCGGATACGCAGACTCAATAAAACTAGGAAAACAAAGTCTGGAAGAAATGCGCAATCGTGGCTGTTAGTTTTGTGCATAACGTAAGAAATTGAAGGAGACAGGGAAAAAGTTTCTCTTACTCAATCGATGTTTGCCTCGTTGTTCTTGCTTGCCTACTTCTATCTTATCTACCACTGTTTTATGTCATGCACGAATTGACAGACGGTGGATCGCTTCCAAACTTTGTTTTCTAGTTAGTCTTAGTCAGTGTAATCTGTAGATTTTAGTTTGACTGTAAGTTTAAAATAAATAATTATTTAGCAGTATATATTTACAACAAGCTGCAGAAATTAAAACAAAATCAAATAAAAAAGAGAAAATTAAAGGAATCGTTTTGGCGTTGAATCTATTTATCTAATCTACAATGTACCAGCGTTGAATCTATTTATCTAATCTACAATGTACCAGCGTTGAATCTATTTATCTAATCTACAGTGTACCAGCGTTGAATCTATTTATCTAATCTACAGTGTACCAGCGTTGAATCTATTTATCTAATCTACAGTGTACCAGCGTTGAATCTATTTATCTAATCTACAGTGTACCAGCGTTGAATCTATTTATCTAATCTACAATGTACCAGCGTTGAATCTATTTATCTAATCTACAGTGTACCAGCGTTGAATCTATTTATCTAATCTACAGTGTACCAGCGTTGAATCTATTTATCTAATCTACAGTGTACCAGCGTTGAATCTATTTATCTAATCTACAGTGTACCAGCGTGGAATCTATTTATCTAATCTACAATGTACCAGCGTTGAATCTATTTATCTAATCTACAGTGTACCAGCGTTGAATCTATTTATCTAATCTACAATGTACCAGCATTGAATCTATTTATCTAATCTACAGTGTACCAGCGTTGAATCTATTTATCTAATCTACAGTGTACCAGCGTTGAATCTATTTATCTAATCTACAGTGTACCAGCGTTGAATCTATTTATGTAATCTACAATGTACCAGCGTTGAATCTATTTATCTAATCTACAGTGTACCAGCGTTGAATCTATTTATCTAATCTACAATGTACCAGCGTTGAATCTATTTATCTAATCTACAGTGTACCAGCGTTGAATCTATTTATCTAATCTACAGTGTACCAGCGTTGAATCTATTTATCTAATCTTCAGTGTACCAGCGTTGAATCTATTTATGTAATCTACAATGTACCAGCGTTGAATCTATTTATCTAATCTACAGTGTACCAGCGTTGAATCTATTTATCTAATCTACAGTGTACCACCGTTGAATCTATTTATCTAATCTACAGTGTACCAGCGTTGAATCTATTTATCTAATCTACAGTGTACCAGCGTTGAATCTATTTATCTAATCTACAGTGTACCAGCGTTGAATCTATTTATCTAATCTACAGTGTACCAGCGTTGAATCTATTTATCTAATCTACAGTGTACCAGCGTTGAATCTATTTATGTAATCTACAATGTACCAGCGTTGAATCTATTTATCTAATCTACAGTGTACCAGCGTTGAATCTATTTATCTAATCTACAGTGTACCACCGTTGAATCTATTTATCTAATCTACAGTGTACCAGCGTTGAATCTATTTATCTAATCTACAGTGTACCAGCGTTGAATCTATTTATCTAATCTACAGTGTACCAGCGTTGAATCTATTTATCTAATCTACAGTGTACCAGCGTTGAATCTATTTATCTAATCTACAGTGTACCAGCGTTGAATCTATTTATCTAATCTACAATGTACCAGCGTTGAATCTATTTATCTAATCTACAGTGTACCAGCATTGAATCTATTTATCTAATCTACAGTGTACCAGCGTTGAATCTATTTATCTAATCTACAGTGTACCAGCGTTGAATCTATTTATCTAATCTACAGTGTACCAGCGTTGAATCTATTTATCTAATCTACAGTGTACCAGCGTTGAATCTATTTATCTAATCTACAATGTACCAGCGTTGAATCTATTTATCTAATCTACAGTGTACCAGCGTTGAATCTATTTATCTAATCTAAAATGTGTAGAGAATAGGAACGACCATTAAGACGGGACACACAAAAGAGTGACACCGTCGTCTGATTAGTAGTATATATAGAGCACGCAGGCACGCACCGGGAGAAGAACGACGACTACGACGATAGTCGACTCGGAAACCTTACATGGCGCTACGAACAGGATTTATTTTTCAACATAATTTCTTTTGCACGATTTTTGGAGTATAATGGCGTCAGGACAACACGAGGACGGCCAATACATGCAGTTGATTCAACGAATAATAAATCTGCAAAGAGAAAACAATGAGCTTCGCGGAGGGAGTGCCTCGAGTCGGTCTAACACCAAGAAACCAGACTGGCCACGTATCGAACATGGATTCACCGACGCGGACTGGGCGCTTTTCATCGACTCGTGGGCCCGATACAAGCAAATGTGTGGCCTTACCAACCCCGTGGAAATCCGCAATGAACTAAGGACAGCCTGCTCAAATGAGGTAAATAAACTTTTATTTGACTTAGTTGGGCCTGAAACCCTCAATTCTGTCACAGAGGAACAACTCTTAAGGCATATACAGTTCATTGCGGTGAAAGGTCTACACCCGGAGGTGCATAGACATAAATTTCATAACATCAGACAACAGACGGGGGAGGGACCCGCACAGTTCTTGGCAAAGCTTCGGTCCCAGGCACGGTTTTGCAATTTCACGGTTCTGTGCCCCAACGAGAACTGCTGGCAAGCCGTAAACTATTCGGAGGACATGGTAGCTGGCCAACTCGTAGCTGGTCTGGCAAATGCGGAGTACCAGTGTAAATTGCTGGCCGAAGCAAATATTCTAACCACTGTGGAGCAGAAGCTTCACAGGCTGGTTAGTTTAGAAACTACAGAGACGTCTGCTCCTCAGTTGTAACGAGGCTCAGAGGGACACTCGACTTTTGGCCTACTAACAACCGAGAAGAAACCATCTCGGAAGGAGCAGCCGCTCAAAACCCCTCAGAATAGTCCTTGTGAAGGGTGAGGGAGGACCTCACACCCCAGTGGGTTAAAAGGGCGGAAAACTGCCCGGCGAGGGGGCTAAAATGTTTTAATTGTGGCGTCACAGGCCACTTACAAAGAGTGTGCCGGAAACAGGAGAGGTCGACGGCGGAGTCAACAAACGATGCCACACGTCAATCGAATATTTTCGGCAGCAGAATGGAGGGGGCACCGGCATGTTACAATCAAAAAGGTAGAATAGCAGCAGTGCCACACCTTGCATGGAGCAGTGGTGGGTTCAGGAGAAGTCCCCCTGAGCCACCACCCTCATTAATGGTCGATGTGTCCCTGATACCAGAGTCCCAGGCTAAATTCAGGTGCGCTTTGGATAAGGGAGTAAGCCGTCGAAAACACCGCATCCAGGCCATTGCAGATACCGGTGCCCAGACGTGTTCGAGTGGCCCAGAAATATTGAAAATATTAGGATGCACCAGCAGGATCCTCATACCTACCACCCACAGGATACGGGGAATCACAGACGAACCCCTAGATATCAAGGGGGTGGTCCTGACTCAGATTAAGCTCGGTCAGAAGGAAACGCGACAAGTTGTCTACGTTTCAGAAAACACGTCAGGATTCTACTTGTCAGAATCGGCCCTCAAAGACCTAGGAGTAATCAATCACGACTTCCCGCATCGAGTATCAAAGGCCGATCTATCGGCTTCAGAAAGTGGGACAGCACTGTGTGGATGTCCGAAAAGAGAATCTGTCCAGGACAAGCCAGCGAGGATCACGTTTACCCCCACTGGAGATAATAGGGAACGGTTAGAGAAGTGGTTACGTGAACACTTTAAGTCCAGCGCATTCAACACCTGCCCCCATCAACCGTTACAAGTCATGTTAGGGAGGCCGCTGGATATAACTTTTACACCGGGGGCGAAACCATCGGCCGTACACACACCCATTCCAGTCCCTCATCACTGGAAGGAAAGGGTAAAGGATGATTTGGATCGAGATGTTGCGTTGGGTATTATCGAACCGGTACCAGCAGACACACCTACGATCTGGTGTTCGAGGATGGTAGTCGCTCCAAAGAAAGACGGGTCACCAAGAAGGACGGTAGACCTACAAAAATTGAATGCAGCAACGATGAGAGAGACTCATCACACACCGTCCCCTTTTAATCAGGTGTCCGTGGTGCCTGCCCAAACCAAAAAGACTGTCTTGGACGCATGGAATGGGTACCATAGTCTGCCATTCTCCCCAAAAGCCCGGGACGCGACCACGTTCATAACGGAATGGGGTCGTTATCGGTATCTCAGGGCTCCCCAGGGTTTTCACGCATCCGGGGACGGGTACACGCGCCGGTTCGATGACATCACAGTTGACATGCCTCGAAAGACCCGGTGTATAGACGACACACTCCTATGGGACAGGTCCTTAGAATTGGCTTTCTGGCATACTGTGGACTATATTACCCATTGTGGTAAAAGTGGGATAGTCTTTAACCCTGACAAATTTCAATTTGCTGACGATGAAGTTGAATTTGCCGGCTTTGTGATAACCTCGGACGGCGTGAAGCCAACTAAAAAAATGACGGAGGCTATTCTCAATTTCCCGACCCCAACGAGCATTACTGGTATCAGGTCCTGGTTTGGTTTAGTTAACCAGGTGTCGTATACATTTGCACAGGCCGATATAATGGCCCCTTTTCGAGAGTTGCTGTGGACAAAGAACCGTAAATTTTACTGGGATGACACATTGAATAGACTTTTCGAAGAGTCGAAGAGGAATATCGTTCAGAAAATCGAAGAAGGGGTGAAAACCTTCGATATGAACAGAGCGACCTGCCTTTCAACCGACTTCAGTAAGGTTGGCATTGGGTATTTTCTGTTCCAGAAGCATTGCCAATGCCCAACGGAATTAGGTCCCAACTGTGGTAAGGACCACTGGAAGATGATTTTGGCCGGGTCTCGCTTCACGAAAGATGCAGAATCTCGTTATTCCCCTATAGAGGGGGAGGCTCTAGCGCTGATTTATGGCTTGGAGTCTTGTAGGATGTTCATCCTGGGATCCCCAGACCTGTTGGTCACCGTGAACCACCAGCCCCTAGTGAAAATTTTCTCGGATCAGATCCTGGAGAATATAAAAAATCCCCACCTGTTCTCATTCAAGGAGCGGTCGTTGATGTACAGGTTCCAGATTAGGCATGTTCCTGGGAAACTCAATGCAGCACCGGACTGCACATCCCGATACCCGGCGCCATCAAGACACAGCAGACTAAAGGGAACTGACATTTCTCAGCAAATCGAGGGGAGTATACAAGCATCCATCATAGCTGCATACGCACATGACCCCAAGTTCCGAGCGATCACCTGGGATAGGATAGTCGCAGCTGCAGCCACCGATGAGGAGTGCCGAACGTTGGCGTCATACATTCAAGACGGGTTCCCAAGGTCACGCCACGAACTACCACCAGAAATCCGGCAATTCTGGCCGATGGCAGACCAACTATATTGTCTGGAAGGGGTACCCATAAAAGGGGACAAAATTTTGATACCAAAACGGCTTAGAGCCGAGGTGTTAGAGGCATTACACTCCGCCCATCAAAGAGCGAATGGTATGTTGGCTAACGCCAGACAACGGTTATTTTGGCCTGGTTTAGACGCCAGCATCCGGCAAACAAGGGCGCAATGTCGGAGTTGCAATTCGATCGCCCCATCCCAGCCTAGGGAACCACTAATGCCACCCATAAACCCGGAATTCCCATTTCAAAAGACAGTCACTGACTTGCTAGATATGCACGGGAAAAGTTACATGGTATACGCGGACCAATATACCGGTTGGATTGAGGTCGCACCACTACCATCAGGAAGGGCTACAGCGGTGTGTAACGCCCTGAGGGTTTGGTTTTGCACATATGGTGCGCCGGAGGAAATATCATCCGATGGAGGGCCACCATTCGATTCACTAGAATACAAATCGTTCCTAGAAGACTGGGGCGTAAAAAGGCGCATATCATCTGCACATTACCCCCAGAGTAATGGCCGAGCTGAACTGGCCGTAAAAACGGCCAAACGAATGCTGATGGACTGCGTTGATGGCTACGGACACCTACATCATGATCGGGCAGCACGGGCGATGATGACTCATAGGAATACGCCCAGTCAGGACCTTGGATTGTCGCCAGCGGAAATACTATATGGTCGAACAGTAAGGGGCCATCTCCCCGCACTTCGCAAAAAATACTGCATCCACAAGCGTTGGACGGAGACCAGAGATTTGAGAGAGAGGGCGATGGCGAAAAGGCACGTACTTAACAAAGAACAGTACGACATACACAGCCGCCCCCTCCAACAGCTCCGAGTCGGCGAGTCTGTGCAGGTGCAGAATCAGGAGGGACCAAATCCACGACGATGGGCGAAAACTGGGAGAGTCGTCGAGACAATGGGTAACAGGCAGTACAGGATATGGTTGGATGGTAGCGGCAGGATCACATTACGCAATCGCCGTTTCCTCAGGAAAATCAAACCGGTCATGGATACGTCGGAGTATCCACCCACTCAACAACCCCATCAACCACCTCCCCAAACACCAAGAAGGGAGGACAGCAAATCACCGTGCAACATGCATGAGATGATGGAGGTGGAAGAAGCTGATTGTGACACATCAGAAACAGATATGGAGGTGGACCAAGATCCGATCAACCACAAGCCAATGCAGACGAATCCGGTCCCACGATGCAGCATGAGGGTAACACGAGCACCAAGGCCACTTTCCCCTCAAATGCAAGGACCAACTCACTACTACACGGAATTCTCCAGTCACATGACCACAAAACGACGGTAGTGTGGTCACATGGTGGGGGGAGGGCATGTAGAGAATAGGAACGACCATTAAGACGGGACACACAAAAGAGTGACACCGTCGTCTGATTAGTAGTATATATAGAGCACGCACGCACGCACCGGGAGAAGAACGACGACTACGACGATAGTCGACTCGGAAACCTTACACAATGTACCAGCGTTTAATCTATTTATCTAATCTACAATGTACCAGTGTTGAATTTATCTATCTAATCTATAATGTACAAGCGTTGAATCTATCTATCTAATCTACAGTGTACCAGCGTTGAATCTATCTATCTAATCTACAATGTACCAGCGTTGAATCTATCTATCTAATCTACAATGTACCAGCGTTGGCCCCAATAAGTCAAGGGTCGTTTAGTCTTATTTATACGTTTTATAAGATTCTTGTATAAAACGAATTTATATTTTGATTTATTTCCTTACGGAATAGTAAAATAGTAAAAATGTATCTATTTAATTATTAGAAGAAAAATTGTTATCCATTGCGTTCGACGCAGTGTTTGTGCTAGTTTTGTTTTTAAGGAAAATAAACCTTCCTTTTAAAAATTACATCTGTTAATACGAAACAAAAGAGGGTATGATTTGGTAATGGTTGCAGTTTGGCGATCTTGGATATTACGTTTAATAATTTGATATCGTGAAATATTAAGTTGACTCTACAAAACTGCGTTTTTTATTTATTTTTTTTTAGATAGGAGTCATCACTTATCAAGGGCTGGATACTACTCGAGGATAAGGGTTAATGGGTGTACAGTAGTCAATGGGATTATAGCGTGGTAATGGTAAGTAGTGGAATTTTTGTAAATTGGATTATTTACAGAGACGGTTCATCAAGAACTTGTTTACATTGGACTTTAAGACAGTTAAATTGTAGTCAGCTGGAAAGCATGCAAATGGAACAGAGTTCCACAGGCGTGTACTTCGAAGAAAGAAGCTTTGTTCATGGAATCTACATTTAGGTTTAGGCACAGATAAAGAATGGGGGAAATTATTGATAGTAGTTTGGGCTAGATGACTTTTTTCGTGAAAGTTTGGTAAGGGGGACATAGATTGGAGCTCAGACGAGCACTTGCCATGAAAATAACGATAAAGCAGAGACAGGCTCGCAACGTCTCTTTTGTGGGAAAGAGGTTGCAGGGAAGAGAAAAAGGCATCCCCTACTAGGTTACGAAGTCTATTTTTAACTCTATCAAGGCAGGATAAGTCCTTTCTAGCAGTCCCTGTCCAAAGCGTTACTAAAAGTGCCAAATAAAATTAAGGATGCCTCTAAAACACCACTAAAACAAAGTTTCTCCAACAACATCTCCCACTAAGCTACGAAGTCTATTTTGAACTCTATTAAGGTAGGATAAGCTGCTTCTAGCAGCTTATCCTGCCTAGATGTGGCAACAGTACTCTATCCTTGGACGTATCTGGCTTTTATATATGTAAAGAATTGCATCAGGAGTGAGATATCTACTGGAGCGGTAGAAGGATCCTACCATTTTTTCCAGCGACCTTGACAACGGATTTGAATTTGTGTTCAAATTATCAAATCTTTGTTATGGAAATCGCTCCAGACAAGGTGTGAAGCCACTTAATGTACGGAGCTAACACGAGCTAAAAATGATTATTTTAACGTCGAAATTAGAAACAAACACAGGGAATATATAAATAAAAACGCGGGTCGGCATTTTTTTTTTTCTGTTTTAACAAAAAGCATTAATTAAAGTTTACTCTCCCGTCTCGACATCACTTAAAAAGTCTCTCCCTACCACTGTGGGGCCAAACGTCCATCTCCCCTGACGGCATTTTTCTTCCTGCTCCACTACGCACCGGCCGTATCTTTTAATTATTCACCCCCCCCCCAAAAAAAATCTTTGTTATTCATTGCGTTTGTTGCAGTGTTTGTTTTTGTTTTGTTTTTAAAGAAAATAAACCTTCCTTTTAAAAAATTATATCTACAAAACAAAATAGGGTGTAATTTGGTAATGGTCGCAGTTGAGCGATCTTGGACATTACATTTAATAATTTGATATCGTGAAATATCAATTTGACAATACAAAGCTGCGTTCAATTTATTGATACTTTTTATGGAAATCGCTCCAGACAATGTGTGAAGCCACTTGATATACGGAGCTAACGAGAACTAAAGAGTACTATTGTAACGTCGCAATTCCATACAAACAAAGGAAATAAATAAATATCCGGGTCGGCATTTTTTGTTTAACAAAAGCATTCATTACACTTTACTCTCTCGTCTCGACATCACTTAAGAGTGGGGGGCACATGTCCATCTCCTTTGGTTGGTGGTTTTTTTTTTCAGCTCTACTACACAGCCTGGACAGCCATTTCTCGGCTTCACTTTTACACGTTCATCTTTTTCAACCACATTTCTTTTTCTTTTTCTCGGCCACATGGTGTTCTTTTTTCTTTTTCTTGTCACCATGCACACTTTCTAATTTGCACATGTGCTTTTTTTCAGCTGCTGCTGCTAATGTCTTCACACGTCAGTTATCTTACAGCTCCTGCTGATATTTTTCCATACACTCACACGCATTCCGGTTCTCGTCAGATCACCGAAGTCAAGCAACGTTGAGCCTGGTTATTACTAAAATGGGTGACCAATTCGGGAATTCCAGGTGGTGTATGTAGGAGGACGTCGACGCCTTCTTACAAGAGTTGCAAAACATCTAACGTTGTCATCTCCTTTAATGGGGATATACATGCGATTGTGGATCGATTGTGAATTTCATACTCCCATGGAACTTCCTCTTTTGAAGGAAGCTGGTTAAATCCAAATAGTTCGTACCATTTTACACACACACACGCGCGCGCGCGAGCGCCAGCGCGAGCGCGAGCGCGCGTGCATTGTATTACATTATCGCAAAGATAGTAAATGTGTTAAAATATTTTTGATTACAAATAAGGGCATGACCCTAATGATTCCGGCGATCTTACTTATAACTTACGGTTAGGACAATCAACCAATCAATAACCTTCAAAATTATTATAAAAAACATCGATTTTTGGATTCAAGTCAATTTGCTGTTAACCTCTTGAAACGACTGAAAGATGACTGCATTGATTCTTCGCCGCCATCTTTGTTATTAAGAATTACTCAACACTCGAAATCGTGACTGCATTGATTCTTCGCCGCCATCTTTGCTATTAAGAATTACTCCACACTCAAAATCGTGACTACATTGATTTTCGCCGATTTGATTTACTGCCACCATCTTTGTTCAACATAATGTCTCAACACTTAACAAAATAACTATTAGTTTTAGTCTTGAAAATGCCAAGGTTGTAGGTAATGATCCTCTGGTCCTATTTATACATTTTGTAACATTCTCGTATAAAATGCAATCATTCACCTTTGACCTAATTCTACTAGAGACTGAAGGTTTGGTAGGGGAGAATTGTGGCATAAGTTCCTGGTAGATATGAGCACTTTGAGTATTTATTTCCCCTCTGCACCATTGTACATGTTATATACGAGGAGTGTATGAAAAATTTTAAGCATCATAAAAACTAAAAGTATAAATAGTGTTTTTAAATAATTTATTTTTCAACATCGTCCTCCGCAAGGGCTGAACACTTGCTCCAACTGCGTCGAAGCGCTTTCATCCCGATGTAGAAGAACTCATTTGTTTGGGAGTCAAGAAACCCATCAACTGCAGCTTTAGCATCATCATCACCGTCAGAAAGGTGATGATGGCTTAGTGTTTAACGACACAAGCTGACAACCTGGATATATTTGATAATTAACATTGTTTAAAGTTAATTAGTTATTATCGATCTATCTGTCTATCTATCTATTTATCTATCTGTTCAATGATATTCTTTAAATATTTTATATTGTAAGTTATTATTGTTTATAGAATAAAGTGTAGCAATGGGTTTTAGCTGAGGATGTTTATATAAATTAGCTAGGTTAAATATAAACAAAATAACCTTGGGCAGGCAGACGTGAAATATCACGTTTAGGAGACGTGTCTTTTAATTGGGTATGTCATTGAAACTGAGGTAAGGAGGTCGGGAAGTTTAGAGTCGAAGAGTTGGAGTTTGATCACGAGAGTGAACAGACGGGAGAGTTGGAGCTTGGTCACGGGAATGAATAGACGGCCAGGAGGTAAGTCTGGGTAGAACAAGCATATAGACAAGAAATGCAGACTATTTGTGAAGACCATTTGAGACAACTGAAATAAATTTATATTTTAAAAATATAAAGTGTTGTTCTGTGGTTTCACAAAAAAAGGAAGAACAGATATCTCAATGGAATGGTGTTGGTCATTTCATGTTTTGTCACGGAGCTCAGCAGGAAAATAGAAGAACTCTTTAAGAAAGAAAGGTATGAAACATATATTCTTCTTTTTAAAAAAATGGTATCTTATGTAAATATAAACTGCAATATATAACTCTCTGATACAACATGACTCAGTTTATACGTCGATATCATATCCCCTGGCTAAACAAACATGCGTACGATTTATACATTTATACCTGATCCAGTTATAAGAACGATATCTCGCCACGTCTCAGTACAATATAACTGTTTGAATATCTCCCACCTCACTATATAATATATGTCGTTTTCCCACCTGACTATGTAACAGATGTACCAAGTTCGAATCCAATTTGTTCCACAGAAACACTTTTACTTAAAAACGTTGGCAGCCTTTACAGGGTCCCTTTCGTAAGTATCTGATATACTCCTTGAATAATTCCTAACTAAGAAAAATCATCATCATCATCATCATCATTTATTATGCTTAACAAACAAACAAGCAAACAAACAAACAAACAAACAAACAAACAACCATCGTTGGCAAAATGGCGACTAGCCAAGACTTTTTTCATTTAAAGTTGGTAGAAGTTGTAGGCCGCAGGTTTAGCGACTAAGGGGTGTGTGGACCAAATTAGAATACTCAACTTAAATTGTTGCCATAATATCCAATGTGGGCTAATGCATTGTCTTCATGAAAGAGGATATCTTTTATGAGTATTCCTGGCTATTTTTCTTTGGTTACTTCTCGTGTGCGCTTCAGCTGTCCAGAATAACACTGTCCAGTTACCGTGTGGGCCCCTTCTGAAGTTATCCGATAAGGTTAAAACCCTGGAAACCTTAGTAAACAGAGACTATGCTAAAAGAATGACATTCGAAAACGAGGCTACACCAAAGGGAGGTCACTTTTATATTCTTGTCCAGAGTTGCCACATTGGCCTTTTTCAAGTAAAATTTCGAGATTTTGGGATTTTTACATGAAATTGTTGATATTGAATATAAAGACGACCGAGTTACAATCAACAGAGCAGCAGTAACACAATAATGTATTCCCAGAACTTTTGTTCAAAGAGATTTCATCTGATGATAACCACAGGAAAAGAGAAAGGGGAGAAGTTTTTGTTGTGAAACAAGACGGTTTTTTGCTGCAAATGTTTTTACAGAGTTAAACAAAAAGCTGGAGTGCGGTCAAGCACCATTTCATAGAAATGATAGTTGAGTAGAGCGAGACTAACACCGTTTCTTCTATAAGAAAAGGCTTGCCGGAAAGAGAAGAAATCACTGTCCACTAGATTGTGGAGTCGGTTTTGTACTTTACCAGGGCAAGAAAATGGTCGCACCTGAGTGGCATCTCATGCTTTCTTTTATGGGGTTATAATATATAAATGCTTTCTTTTATGGGTTTATTGTATATAAATGCTTTCATTTATGGGTTTGTGGTATATAAATATTTTCTTTTATGGGTTTATAGTATATAAATGCTTTCTTTTATGGGTTTATGGTATATAAATTCTTTCTTTTATGAGATTATGGTATATAAATGCTTTCTTTTATGGGTTTATGGTATATAAATGCTTTCTTTTATGGGTTTATGGTATATAGATGCTTTCATTTATGAGATTATGGTATATAAATGCTTTCATTTATAGGTTTATCGTATATAAATGCTTTCTTTTATAGGTTTATGGTATATAAATGCTTTCTTTTATGGGTTTATGGTATATAAATGCTTTCTTTTATGGGTTTATGGTATATAAATGCTTTCATTTATGGGTTTATGGTATATAAATGCTTTCTTTTATGGGTTTATGGTATATTAATGCTTTCTTTTATGGGTTTATGGTATATGAATGCTTTCTTTTATGGGTTTATGGTATATAAATGCTTTCTTTTATGGGTTTATGGTATATAAATGCTTTCTTTTGTGGGTTTATGGTATATAAATGCTTTCATTTATGAGATTATGGTATATTAATGCTTTCTTTTATGGGTTTATGGTATATAAATGCTTTCTTTTATGGGTTTATGGTATATAAATGCTTTCTTTTATGTGTTTATGGTATATAAATGCTTTCATTTATGGGTTTATTGTATATAAATGCTTTCATTTATGGGTTTATGGTATATAAATATTTTCTTTTATGGGTTTATGATATATAAATGCTTTCTTCTATGAGTTTATTGTATATATATGCTTTCTTTTATGGGTTTATGGTATATAAATGCTTTCTTTGTGAGTTTATGGTATATAAATGCTTTCTTTTTTGGGTTTATGGTATATAAATGCTTTCATTTATGGGTTTATGGTATATAAATGCTTTCTTTTATGGGTTTATGGTATATAAATGCTTTCTTTTATGGGTTTATGGTATATAAATGCTTTCTTTTATGGGTTTATTGTATATAAATGCTTTCATTTATGGGTTTTTGGTATATAAATATTTTCTTTTATGGGTTTATGGTATATAAATGTATTCTTTTATGGGTTTATTGTATATAAATGCTTTCATTTATGAGTTTATGGTATATAAATGCTTTCATTTATGGGTTTATAGTATATAAATGCTTTCATTTATGGGTTTATGGTATATAAATATTTTCATTTATGGGTTTATGGTATATAAATGCTTTCTTTTATGAGTTTATTGTATATATATATATGCTTTCTTTTATGGGTTTATGGTATATAAATGCTTTCTTTGTGAGTTTATTGTATATAAATGCTTTATTTTTTGGGTTTATGGTATATAAATACTTTCATTTATGGGTTTATGGTATATAAATGCTTTCTTTTATGGGTTTATTGTATATAAATGCATTCTTTTATGGGTTTATGGTATATAAATGCTTTTTTTATGGGTTTATTGTATATAAATGCTTTCATTTATGGGTTTATGGTATATAAATATTTTCTTTTATGGGTTTATGGTATATAAATGCTTTCTTTTATGAGATTATGATATATAAATGCTTTCATTTATGGGTTTATGGTATATAAATATTTTCTTTTATGGGTTTATGGTATATAAATGCTTTCTTTTATGGGTTTATGGTATATAAATGCTTTCTTTTATGAGATTATGGTATATAAATGCTTTCATTTATGGGTTTATGATATATAAATGCTTTCTTTTATGGGTTTATTGTATATAAATGCTTTCATTTATGGGTTTATGGCATATAAATGCTTTCATTTATGGGTTTATTGTATATAAATGCTTTCATTTATGGGTTTATGGCATATAAATATTTTCTTTTATGGGTTTATGGTATATAAATGCTTTCTTTGTGAGTTTATGGTATATAAATGCTTTCTTTTTTGGGTTTATTGTATATATACTTTCTTTTATGGGTTTATGGTATATAAATGCTTTCTTCTATGAGTTTATTGTATATAAATGCTTTCATTTATGAGTTTATGGTATATAAATGCTTTCATTTATGGGTTTATGGTACATAAATGCTTTCTTTTATGGGTTTATGGTATATAAATGCTTTCATTTATGAGATTATGGTATATAAATGCTTTCATTTATGGGTTTATGGTATATAAATGCTTGCATTTATAGGTTTATGGTATATAAATGCTTGCATTTATGGGTTTATGGTATATAAATGCTTTCATTTATGGGTTTATGGTATATAAATGCTTTCTTTTATGGGTTTATGGTATATAAATATTTTCTTTTATGAGATTATGGTATATAAATGCTTTCTTTTATGGGTTTATGGTATATAAATGCTTTCTTTTATGGGTTTATGGTATATAAATGGTTTCTTTTATGGGTTTATGGTATATACCTGCTTTCATTTATGGGATTATGGTATATAAATGCTTTCTTTTATGGGTTTATGGTATATAAATGCTTTCTTTTATGGGTTTATGGTATATAAATGCTTTCTTTTATGGGTTTATGGTATATAAATGCTTTCATTTATGGGTTTATGGTATATAAATGCTTTCATTTATGGGTTTATGGTATATAAATATTTTCTTTTATGGGTTTATGATATATAAATGCTTTCTTCTATGAGTTTATTGTATATAAATGCTTTCTTTTATGGGTTTATGGTATATAAATGCTTTCTTTGTGAGTTTATGGTATATAAATGCTTTCTTTTTTGGGTTTATGGTATATAAATGCTTTCATTTATGGGTTTATGGTATGCAAATGCTGTCTTTTATGGGTTTATGGTATATAAATGCTTTCTTTTATGGGTTTATGGTATATAAATGCTTTCTTTTATTGGTTTATTGTATATAAATGATTTCATTTATGGGTTTATGGTATATAAATATTTTCCTTTATGGGTTTATTGTATATAAATGTATTCTTTTATGGGTTTATTGTATATAAATGCTTTCATTTATGAGTTTATGGTATATAAATGCTTTCATTTATTGGTTTATGGTATTTAAATGCTTTCATTTATGGGTTTATGGTATATAAATATTTTCTTTTATGGGTTTATGGTATATAAAATCTTTCTTTTATGAGTTTATTGTATATATATGCTTTCTTTTATGGGTTTATGGTATATAAATGCTTTCTTTGTGAGTTTATTGTATATAAATATTTTCTTTTATGGGTTTATGGTATATAAATGCTTTCTTTTATGGGTTTATGGTATATAAATGCTTTGTTTTATGAGATTATGGTATATAAATGCTTTCATTTATGGATTTATGATATATAAATGCTTTCTTTTATGGGTTTATTGTATATAAATGCTTTCATTTATGGGTTTATGATATATAAATGCTTTCATTTATGGGTTTATGGTATATAAATGCTTTCATTTATGGATTTATGGCATATAAATATTTTCTTTTATGGGTTTATGGTATATAAATGCTTTTTTTGTGAGTTTATTGTATATAAATGCTTTCTTTTTTGTGGTTTATTGTATATATATACTTTCTTTTATGGGTTTATGGTATATAAATGCTTTCTTTTATGAGATTATGGTATATAAATGCTTTCTTTTATGAGTTTATGGTATATAAATGCTTTCATTTATGGGTTTATGGTATATAAATGCTTTCTTGTATGGGTTTATGGTATATAAATGCTTTCATTTATGGGTTTATGGTATATAAATATTTTCTTTTATGGGTTTATGGTATATAAATTCTTTCTTTGTGAGTTTATGGTATATAAATGCTTTCATTTTTGGGTTTATTGTATTTATATGCTTTCTTTTATGGGTTTATGGTATATTAATGCATTCTTTTATGGGTTTATTGTATATAAATGCTTTCTTTTATGGGTTTATTGTATATAAATGCTTTCATTTATGGGTTTATTGTATATAAATAATTTCTTTTATGGGTTTATGGTATATAAATGCTTTCTTTTATGGGTTTATTGCATATAAATGCTTTCATGTATGGGTGTATGGTATATAAATATTTTCTTTTATGGGTTTATGGCATATAAATGCTTTCTTTTATGGGTTTATGGTATATAAATGCTTTCTTTTATGGGTTTATGGTATATAAATGCTTTCATTTATGGGTTTATTGTATATAAATGCTTTCATTTATGGGTTTATGGTATATAAATGCTTTCATTTATGCGTTTATGGTATATAAATATTTTCTTTTATGGGTTTATGGTATATAAATGCTTTCTTTTATGGGTTTATGGTATATAAATACTTTCATTTATGGGTTTATGGTATATAAATATTTTCATTTTATGGGTTTATGGTATATAAATGCTTTCATTTATGGGTTTATGGTATATAAATGCTTTCATTTATGGGTTTATGGTATATAAATGCTTTCATTTATGCGTTTATGGTATATAAATATTTTCTTTTATGGGTTTATGGCATATAAATGCTTTCTTTTATGGGTTTATGGTATATAAATGCTTTCATTTATGGGTTTATAGTATATAAATGCTTTCTTTTATGGGTTTATGGTATATAAATGTTTTCGTTTATGGGTTTATGGTATATAAATGCTTTCTTTTATGGGTTTATGGTATATAAATGCTTTCATTTATGGGTTTATGGTATATAAATGCTTTCATTTATGGGTTTATGGTATATAAATGCTTTCTTTGTGAGTTTATGGTATATAAATGCTTTCTTTTTTGGGTTTTTTGTATATATATGCTTTCTTTTATGGGTTTATGGTATATAAATGCTTTCTTTTATGAGTTTATGGTATATAAATGCTTTCATTTATGTGTTTATGGTATATAAATGCTGTCTTTTATGGGTGTATGGTATATAAATGCTTTCATTTATGGGTTTATTGTATATAAATATTTTCTTTTATGGGTTTATGGTATATAAATGCTTTCTTTGTGAGTTTATGGTATATAAATGCTTTCTTTTTTGGATTTTTTGTATATATATGCTTTCTTTTATGGGTTATGGTATATAAATGCTTTCTTTTATGAGTTTATGGTATATAAATGCTTTCATTTATGGGTTTATGGTATATAAATGCTTTCTTTTATGGGTTTATGGTATATAAATGCTTTCATTTATGGGTTTATGGTATATAAATGCTTTCATTTATGGGTTTATGGTATTTAAATTCTTTCATTTATGGGTTTATGGTATATAAATATTTTCTTTTATGGGTTTATGGTATATAAAATCTTTCTTTTATGAGTTTATTGTATATATATGCTTTCTTTTATGGGTTTATGGTATATAAATGCTTTCTTTGTGAGTTTATTGTATATAAATATTTTCTTTTATGGGTTTATGGTATATAAATGCTTTCTTTTATGGGTTTATGGTATATAAATGCTTTCTTTTATGAGATTATGGTATATAAATGCTTTCATTTATGGATTTATGATATATAAATGCTTTCTTTTATGGGTTTATTGTATATAAATGCTTTCATTTATGGGTTTATGATATATAAATGCTTTACTTTATGGGTTTATGGTATATAAATGCTTTCATTTATGGATTTATGGCATATAAATATTTTCTTTTATGGGTTTATGGTATATAAATGCTTTTTTTGTGAGTTTATTGTATATAAATGCTTTCTTTTTTGGGTTTATTGTATATATATACTTTCTTTTATGGGTTTATGGTATATAAATGCTTTCTTTTATGAGATTATGGTATATAAATGCTTTCTTTTATGAGTTTATGGTATATAAATGCTTTCATTTATGGGTTTATGGTATATAAATGCTTTCTTGTATGGGTTTATGGTATATAAATGCTTTCATTTATGGGTTTATGGTATATAAATATTTTCTTTTATGGGTTTATGGTATATAAATTCTTTCTTTGTGAGTTTATGGTATATAAATGCTTTCATTTTTGGGTTTATTGTATTTATATGCTTTCTTTTATGGGTTTATGGTATATTAATGCATTCTTTTATGGGTTTATGGTATATAAATGCTTTCTTTTATGGGTTTATTGTATATAAATGCTTTCATTTATGGGTTTATTGTATATAAATAATTTCTTTTATGGGTTTATGGTATATAAATGCTTTCTTTTATGGGTTTATTGCATATAAATGCTTTCATGTATGGGTGTATGGTATATAACTATTTTCTTTTATGGGTTTATGGCATATAAATGCTTTCTTTTATGGGTTTATGGTATATAAATGCTTTCTTTTATGGGTTTATGGTATATAAATGCTTTCATTTATGGGTTTATTGTATATAAATGCTTTCATTTATGGGTTTATGGTATATAAATGCTTTCATTTATGCGTTTATGGTATATAAATATTTTCTTTTATGGGTTTATGGTATATAAATGCTTTCTTTCATGGGTTTATGGTATATAAATACTTTCATTTATGGGTTTATGGTATATAAATATTTTCATTTTATGGGTTTATGGTATATAAATGCTTTCATTTATGGGTTTATGGTATATAAATGCTTTCATTTATGGGTTTATGGTATATAAATGCTTTCATTTATGCGTTTATGGTATATAAATATTTTCTTTTATGGGTTTATGGCATATAAATGCTTTCTTTTATGGGTTTATGGTATATAAATGCTTTCATTTATGGGTTTATGGTATATAAATGCTTTCTTTTAAGGGTTTATGGTATATAAATGTTTTCGTTTATGGGTTTATGGTATATAAATGCTTTCTTTTATGGGTTTATGGTATATAAATGCTTTCATTTATGGGTTTATGGTATATAAATGCTTTCATTTATGGGTTTATGGTATATAAATGCTTTCTTTGTGAGTTTATGGTATATAAATGCTTTCTTTTTTGGGTTTTTTGTATATATATGCTTTCTTTTATGGGTTTATGGTATATAAATGCTTTCTTTTATGAGTTTATGGTATATAAATGCTTTCATTTATGTGTTTATGGTATATAAATGCTGTCTTTTATGGGTGTATGGTATATAAATGCTTTCATTTATGGGTTTATTGTATATAAATATTTTCTTTTATGGGTTTATGGTATATAAATGCTTTCTTTGTGAGTTTATGGTATATAAATGCTTTCTTTTTTGGATTTTTTGTATATATATGCTTTCTTTTATGGGTTATGGTATATAAATGCTTTCTTTTATGAGTTTATGGTATATAAATGCTTTCATTTATGGGTTTATGGTATATAAATGCTTTCTTTTATGGGTTTATGGTATATAAATGCTTTCATTTATGGGTTTATGGTATATAAATGCTTTCATTTATGGGTTTATGGTATTTAAATTCTTTCATTTATGGGTTTATGGTATATAAATATTTTCTTTTATGGGTTTATGGTATATAAAATCTTTCTTTTATGAGTTTATTGTATATATATGCTTTCTTTTATGGGTTTATGGTATATAAATGCTTTCTTTGTGAGTTTATTGTATATAAATATTTTCTTTTATGGGTTTATGGTATATAAATGCTTTCTTTTATGGGTTTATGGTATATAAATGCTTTCTTTTATGAGATTATGGTATATAAATGCTTTCATTTATGGATTTATGATATATAAATGCTTTCTTTTATGGGTTTATTGTATATAAATGCTTTCATTTATGGGTTTATGATATATAAATGCTTTCATTTATGGGTTTATGGTATATAAATGCTTTCATTTATGGATTTATGGCATATAAATATTTTCTTTTATGGGTTTATGGTATATAAATGCTTTTTTTGTGAGTTTATTGTATATAAATGCTTTCTTTTTTGGGTTTATTGTATATATATACTTTCTTTTATGGGTTTATGGTATATAAATGCTTTCTTTTATGAGATTATGGTATATAAATGCTTTCTTTTATGAGTTTATGGTATATAAATGCTTTCATTTATGGGTTTATGGTATATAAATGCTTTCTTGTATGGGTTTATGGTATATAAATGCTTTCATTTATGGGTTTATGGTATATAAATATTTTCTTTTATGGGTTTATGGTATATAAATTCTTTCTTTGTGAGTTTATGGTATATAAATGCTTTCATTTTTGGGTTTATTGTATTTATATGCTTTCTTTTATGGGTTTATTGTATATTAATGCATTCTTTTATGGGTTTATGGTATATAAATGCTTTCTTTTATGGGTTTATTGTATATAAATGCTTTCATTTATGGGTTTATTGTATATAAATAATTTCTTTTATGGGTTTATGGTATATAAATGCTTTCTTTTATGGGTTTATTGCATATAAATGCTTTCATGTATGGGTGTATGGTATATAAATATTTTCTTTTACGGGTTTATGGCATATAAATGCTTTCTTTTATGGGTTTATGGTATATAAATGCTTTCTTTTATGGGTTTATGGTATATAAATGCTTTCATTTATGGGTTTATTGTATATAAATGCTTTCATTTATGGGTTTATGGTATATAAATGCTTTCATTTATGCGTTTATGGTATATAAATATTTTCTTTTATGGGTTTATGGTATATAAATGCTTTCTTTTATGGGTTTATGGTATATAAATACTTTCATTTATGGGTTTATGGTATATAAATATTTTCATTTTATGGGTTTATGGTATATAAATGCTTTCATTTATGGGTTTATGGTATATAAATGCTTTCATTTATGGGTTTATGGTATATAAATGCTTTCATTTATGCGTTTATGGTATATAAATATTTTCTTTTATGGGTTTGTGGCATATAAATGCTTTCTTTTATGGGTTTATGGTATATAAATGCTTTCATTTATGGGTTTATGGTATATAAATGCTTTCTTTTATGGGTTTATGGTATATAAATGTTTTCGTTTATGGGTTTATGGTATATAAATGCTTTCTTTTATGGGTTTATGGTATATAAATGCTTTCATTTATGGGTTTATGGTATATAAATGCTTTCATTTATGGGTTTATGGTATATAAATGCTTTCTTTGTGAGTTTATGGTATATAAATGCTTTCTTTTTTGGGTTTTTTGTATATATATGCTTTCTTTTATGGGTTTATGGTATATAAATGCTTTCTTTTATGAGTTTATGGTATATAAATGCTTTCATTTATGTGTTTATGGTATATAAATGCTGTCTTTTATGGGTGTATGGTATATAAATGCTTTCATTTATGGGTTTATGGTATATAAATATTTTCTTTTATGGGTTTATGGTATATAAATGCTTTCTTAGTGAGTTTATGGTATATAAATGCTTTCTTTTTTGGATTTTTTGTATATATATGCTTTCTTTTATGGGTTATGGTATATAAATGCTTTCTTTTATGAGTTTATGGTATATAAATGCTTTCATTTATGGGTTTATGGTATATAAATGCTTTCTTTTATGGGTTTATGGTATATAAATGCTTTCTTTTATGGGTTTATGGTATATAAATATTTTCTTTTATGGGTTTATGGTATATAAATGCTTTCTTTGTGAGTTTATGGTATATAAAGGCTTTCTTTTTTGGGTTTATTGTATATATATGCTTTCTTTTATGGGTTTATGGTATATAAATGCATTCTTTTATGGGTTTATGGTTTATAAATGCTTTCATTTATGGGTTTATTGTATATAAATGCTTTCATTTATGGGTTTATGGCATATAAATGCTTTCTTCTATGAGTTTATTGTATATAAATGCTTTCTTTTATGGGTTTATTGTATATAAATGCTTTCATTTATGAGTTTATGGTATATAAATGCTTTCTTTTATGGGTTTATTGTATATAAATGCTTTCTTTGTGAGTTTATGGTATATAAATGCTTTCTTTTTTGGGTTTATTGTATATATATGATTTCTTTTATGGGTTTATGGTATATAAATGCATTCTTTTATGGGTTTATGGTATATAAATGCTTTCTTTTATGGGTTTATTGTATATAAATGCTTTCATTTATGGGTTTATGGCATATAAATGCTTTCTTTTATGGGTATATGGTATATAAGAGTAGTGGTTCATAAGAGTAGTGGTTGATGGTCAGAAATCAGAGGACCACAGTATTAATGCTGGAGTCCCCCAGGGGTCCATCCTGGGCCCAGATCTCTTCCTGATCTACATCAATGATCTCCCAAAACACATACTTAAATCATTCGTTGACATCTATGCTGATGACACCACCATCTATGGCAACACATCAAAGGCCGTAAATGACAAAGTTCTCTCTAATTCTCTCTCCTCTGATCTTGAGCACGTTGTACAGTGGGGGAAGAGGTGGCTGGTCACTTTTAATGCATCCAAAACCAAGCTTCTATCTTTACATCATCAACGCTCTGATCCCCATCTGGCATCAATTGAAATGGATGGCTCTCGTCTTGGGGAGGCTCCACGTTTTGACAAGCTTCTGGGTTTGACCTTTACTCCTGATCTGAAATGGAACACGTACATCAAGTCTGTGGCCAGGGACGCTGGGAAAATGGTGGGATCCTTCTACCGCTCCAGAAGATATCTCACTACTGATGCAATTCTCTATCTGTATAAAAGCAAAGTATGTCCAAGGATGGAGTACTGCTGCCACATCTGGGCAGGAGCTGCTAAAAACAGTCTATCCTGCCTTGACAGAGTACAAAATAGACTTCGTGGCTTAGTGGGGGATGCCCTTTTCTGTTTCCTGCAACCTCTCTCCCACAGAAGAGACGTTGCGAGCCTGTCTTTGTTTTATCGTTATTTCCATGGTAAGTGCTCGTCTGAGCTCCAATCCCTCGTCCCCCTTCGCCAATCTTTCACGAGAAACACCCGTCTGGCTGAAACTACTGTCAATAATTTTCCCCACTCTTTATCTGTGCCTAAATCCAAACTTAGATTCCATGAGCAAAGCTTCTTTCTTAGAACTGCATGCCAGTGGAGCTCTCTGCCGCTTGCCTGTTTCCCACCTGTACTACAACTTGGACGTCTTCAAGTCCAACATAAACAAACTCCTGACAAACCGCCTCCTTAAGTAAGACACTCTATCAAAACCCCCACTACTAATGATTACTACAATACTATCTCATTAATTACTGTACACGCAATAACCCTTATCCCTGAGTGGCCTTCGGGCCTTGATAAGTGGTGACCCCCATGTAAAAAAAAATATAAATGCTTTCTATCAAATGATCAAGTGAGTACGTTTGATTCAATTAATTACGAATTATCAGTTCATTATTTGTATCTTTTTTTTAATTTAACATTTGGCAAATTATATCGTTGACGGTGTTTATTTATTTTATTTATATATTTATTCATTGTTTTGGGTTTTTTTTTACAGCATGTAAACATTTGTCAGGCAATGTTATTCAGATATTTAGGTGTATGTCATTTGCCTTTGGGGTTACATGTATATATATATATGTATGTGTGTGTGTGTGTGTGTATAGAAACAGAGCGTTAGTGCTAAGTTCTTGCTTGCATGCTTTTCACTTCCAGCTCCTGCTGCTGGCTAGCCTTTAGGTGAATAAGAAGCAGAATGCGTAAGCCTTCTCTGCCAGTATAATTAGCCTCTCCAGTGTTAAGACCCCTGATATGCCTCCTCATGGCCACAAACGGATACTGGTACCTTGCAGCACTAGGCTAAATGTCAGGGGATCTCGGAGCAGCAGGGGCCCCAGAGGTGCTATGACATGACCCACCAATCGTGTTGACATTCCCTGACACACACCAACCCCTGCTCTGCTGCCTTGCGGGTCCCTTGGCTGGGATAAGGCCAAGAGAAGGAAAACTCTGACTTTAAAATATCCCAATAGCCTGACGGACTGGCTATAGGGCGGTTAACAAACAAACAAACTGTTTTCTTTTCTGGCTGTCCATTGCAACCCCCTTTCCCTGATATCGCACATCACCCCTACAAGTACCGCGAAGGAAGGTTTGGGAGCCACACTGTGTGGGTTTCCTCCTGGCAAGTTGATGCCCGCCCTAAACAGATTCATAGGCTTTTCCTTCTTTCCTCTGGTTTGATTTTCTCTCGTTTTTTTTCTCTCTCTTCTATGACAAGATCAGCGGCAATGGAACAAGGGCGAAGGGAGCAGGTTTTGGTGAAACTCGGAGCTCCTAGTCTGGACCTGCACGCTGGCGGTGGACGCGTGATGGTCGCCCTCTCTTGGAACTGTGACTATCGGTCCTGCATCTATGACTGGGCAGGCCTATTGAGGACAACCACTGCACACCCTGAATAGGGAAGGCCCTAGAAAATGTGGGCTAAAAATCAGAAGTCACAACTGTGCCTGACTGGAAAGCCGCATCCAGTGGGATACCCTATTTTTCAGTCGAAACCAGAAAAATGAAAAAAAAAACAAATCCACAAATCTAACCTTTGGTGCATGGAACGTAAGAACCCTGCTAGACCTCAATGACATGGACAGACCAGCACGACGAACTGCTTTGGTCTCAAAGGAACTCACAGCTCTTAATGTGGACATTGCTGCACTTAGCGAGACCCGACTCTCAGAGGAAGGTAAGCTGGAAGAAAAGGGCTCAGGATACACCTTTTTTTGGAAGCGAAGGGATAAAGATGAAAAAAGAATACACGGAGTTGGCTTTGCTATAAAGTCACATATCGTGCATGATCATCAGCTCACACCAACAGCTGTAAATGAGAGACTTATGTCTCTTAGAGTACCACTACCTTCTGATAACTTCATTACTGTCATTTCGGCATATGCACCAACCCTAGATGCCAACAGTGAAGTGAAACGAGAATTCTACTAGCAGCTTGGCGAGCTTATAACCAGAGTCCCACCACATGACAAATTAATGCTGCTGGGTAACTTTAACGTGAGAGTAGGGAAAGACCATAAACTCTGTCATTGGGAAGCATGGACTTGGTAAATGCAACTCAAACGGCTGCCTGCTGTTAGGACTTTTGCTCAGAATTTGAGCTATTCATTACCAACACTCAGTTCCAGCTCTCAAATAGATTTAAGACCACGTGGAAACATCCTCGATCTCAGTATTAGCACCTTCTAGTCTATGTTATCGTCCACCAGAAAGATAAGGATATCCATATCACTAAATCAGCACTAAGTGTAGATGACTGTTGGACTGACCACCGTCTGGTCATCACGTGCTAAATATACCACCAGCAAGAAGCCCAACTTTGAATTGAATTTCTCGGAAAAAATATAAACTCTGAAAACTTCACCTAACAGAGGTAAAAACAAAATACCAACACATCATCGAACAACAACTTCGTATAAACCCAACCAATTCTTGCAACCTGGAAGAAGAATGGTTGCCAATCAGTAAGGTCATTAATGAATCAGCCAAAGTCACAGTTGGTTTAAAGAAAAAGAAAAATCAAGACTGGTTTGATGAAAACTGTGCTGAAATTAATTAACTCATTCAAGAAAAGATAAACGCTCGTCATACTCATGAACAAGACCCTCAAAGCCGGCATAAAACCAACATCTACAGAAACCGCAAAAAACTGTCAATCAAAATTACGGGAACTAGAAAACAAACAAAGCTTTAGAATTGGAGGGTTTTACAGAAGCCCACGACCTTAGAAATTTCCATGCCGATGTAAACCAAATTTTTGGCCCCATCAGATCCTCCATCAGAACACTCCTTGCAGCAGACAATGCCACCATCCTCAACGATCCACAATCAATTCTGAATTGTTGGAAGGAGCATTTTGCCACTCTACTCAATAAAGAATCTTCTGCGGATGAGGACTTTCTCAAAATGGTCGCACAGTACCCAGCGCAATTATGGATGAATGCACCACCATCATTTACAGAATTTCTAATTGCGATGGATCAAATGAAAGTAAATAAAACCCCAGGGCCTGATAATATCCTTTTCGAACTTATCCACCATGGTGGACAACATCTGAAAACAAGACTATTCACTCTCATTCTTTCGATGTGGGAAGAACATCAAGTACCAAAGGATCTGAAAGACGCAGTAATAGAAACCATCTTCAAAAAGGGTGACCGAAAATCATGTGGCAATTACCGTAGGATTGCCCTTTTGTCCATAATGGGAAAAACCTTTGCCCGCATACTACTGAATCGCTTGCTGCAAGTCACGGAATCCGTCCTCCCAGAATCTCAGTGTGGCTTCCGTACCTCTCGAAGAACAATAGATATGATTTTCTGTGTGAGACAGCTGCAGAAGAAAAGCAGGGAACAACAGAACCCCCTCTATCTTGTATTTTATGGCCTGCAAAAAGCATTCGATAGTGTTCCAAGAGATGCAATGTGGAAAGTTCTCAAGCAATTTGGTTGCCCAATCCACTTTGTAGAACGCATCCAGGCACTGCATGAAGGCATGTCAGGATATGTATCGCACCAAGACAAAGAAACCAGAAAGTTTCCAGTTACCTGTGGACTAAACAAGGTTGTGTCCTTGCACCTGCCCTTTTTTCCTTATATCTTGCTGCAATGTTGCACGCACTTCCCCCAAATAACCCGGGGGTTGACATTAGGTACCGTTATGATGGGGGACTTTTCAAGCCTGCTAGACTAAAATCTCAAAGCCTTGTGAAATTCCAACACATCACAGAGCTTCAATATGCAGATGACAACATGGTCCTTAGCCATTCCAAGGAAGACATCCAGAGATCCGCAAACAACTTCACGGCAGCCTACCATCGCTTTGGACTCTCTGTTAATATTGGTAAGACAAAAGTGTTAGTACAACCAGTACCCAATACCATCTTACAGGACGTAAGCATTCATATAAATGGCACTCCTCTTGAGCAAGTAGATCACTTTCCATATCTCGGTAGCATAATATCAGAAAAGTGCTCAAATGAGAATGAAATAGAAAGCGAAATTAGCCTCGCCTATGGAGCTTTCGGTAAAAACTAAACTCATGGTATACCACGCGATTGTTATACCTACGCTTCTGTATCGTGTGAGACCTGGACTATATACCAAAATGATGTCATTAAACTTGAAAAATTCCACCAACAAAAACTTCGAGCTATACTGAAAAACAAATGGTATGACTATGTAACAAACACAAACGTTCTTGAGAGAGTAAACAGCTGCAGTATTGAGGCCACCATCATGAGGCACAGACTCTGTTGGTTGGGGCATATCTTCAGAATGGATGAAAACAGACTCCCTCGACAAACCCTGTACTCGGAGCTAGCCACAGGAAAAAGACCTATCAGCCGCCCTCTACTGCAATATAAGGACCAACTCAAATCCACCCTAAAAAACACCGGATTTGATCTTCACATCTGGGAAACAACATCTCAGGATCGGTGCCTGTGGCGCCAATCCATCATACATGGTACCAAAGGATACGAGGCAGAAAGAAGAAGACTGGTGGAGATCAAGAGGCAGGCAAAAAAAAATCGTGCTGAACAACAACGCCCCCTGCCATGCATTGAAATTGGCCGACGACGATATATGTATGTGTATATATATATATATATATATATATATATATATATATATATATATATATATATATATATGATTGTTGAGCTGGATTAAATCCGACGATATGAAATAAAATGGAGGGGGAAGGACCTGGATACTCAACGTTTCGCCCGATTTATGCGGGCTTCTTCAAGAGGGATGGTCATTGCCGAGAGAGTCGGAGGATTGGGGCTATATATAATGATGGGGAGAGTAACGTGTTTTCCTTATGTAAATTAGATATCATATATACATATATATACATTTTATGAGAGAAAAAAATAAAAATAAAAAATAAATTAGAGTAAATTAGTGTAGTGGATTACGTCTAAAAGTTAAAATATCGTAGAGATTAAAAAAAAAAAAAAAAAATTTTTTATGTTATCTTTTAGATGTAATCCACTACACTAATTTACTCTAATTTATTTTTTTTTTCTCTCATAAAATGTATATATATGTATATATGATATCTAATTTACATAAGGAAAGCACGTTGCTCTCCCTATCATTATATATAGCCCCAATCCTCCGACTCTCTCGTCAATGACCATCCCTCTTGAAGAAGCCCGTATAAATCGGGCGAAACGTTGAGTATCCAGGTCCTTCCACCTCCATTCTATTTCATATATATATATATATATATATATATATATATATATATATATATATATATATATATATAGTTGAACGTCAAAAAGCATTATTTTTGCACCAACCTAATAGTTTCACGAAGCGGAAGAAATGCTGTTTTCTGGGTCAGAATCTATTAAGCTAACCCTTATCTTTGACCAGTTTTTGACTTTGGAATATTATTTTTTTTTAAAAATTTTTTATATTAAGTGGCGTCATGCCATTTAATGTAAATATGAAAAAAAAAGAATATCTAAAAAATAACTAAATATCTACAAAATATTTGATGAAAATATAAAAAATTGCTCTGGAGTAATTTCCATGAAAAATAATTCACAAATTACCAGCAATACAAACGATATTTGAAGAATCTTTAGCTATTCCCAGCCGAGCGAAACAGATCTACGATTCAGCCAAGTAAGTTTTTCAAAGTCATGATTGCCTCCTTTTTTTTTTTTTTTACATGGGGGTCACCACTTATCAAGGCCCGGAAGCCACTCAGGGATAAGGGTTATTGCAAATACATTACGTTAGTGTGGAGATTTGATGAAGTGTTTACTTAAGGGGGCGGTTCATTAGGAATTTGTTAACGTTGGACTTGAACACATCCAAGTTGTAGTCAGGTGGGAAGCAGGCAGACGGAACAGAGTTCCACAGGCATGCAGTTCTAAGAAAGAAGCTTTGTTCATGGAATCCACGTTTTGATTTAGGCACATATAAAGAGTGGGGGAAATTTTTCACAGTGGATTCAGCTAGACGGGTGTTTTTCGTGAAAGATTGGCGAGGGGGGGGGACCAGAGATTGGAGTTCAGACGAGCACCTTCCATGGAAATAACGATAAAACAAGGATAGGCTCGCAACGTTTCTTCTGTGGGAGAGAGGTTGCAGGGTAGAGAAAAGGGCATCTCCCACTAAGCCACAAAGTCTATTTTGTACTCTGTCAAGGCAGGATAGGCTGTTTTTAGCAGCTCCTGCCCAGATATGGCAGCAGTATTCCATCCTTGGACGTACTTGGCTTTTATATAGATAGAGAATTGCATCAGTAGTGAGATATCTTCTGGAGCGGTAGAAGGATCCCACCATCTTTCCAGCGACCTTGGCAACAGACTTGATGTACGTGTTCCATTTCAGATCAGGAGTAAAGGTCAAACCCAGAAGCTTGTCAAAACCTCTGGTCCATAATTCTATACAGCTCGCTGCATATCCCAAGACTGGCTGGCTTTAACTATGAGGTGCCTTAAATAAGTTTTCAGACTTTTTTGCATGAGCACTTTTATTGATAGTACATACACGAAAATCTGGTCCCCTTTGAAGTAATCTCCTCTGGCTGTAATGCACTAGTTTTACCATTTTAATAACCCCTGGAAAGGCCCCATGGAAGTCCTCTTGTGTAAGCATATCAATAACCTTCATCATAATCTCTTTCATCTCCTCAATTTTCTCACAACGATAGCCTCTAAGGTTTCCCTTGAGCTTAGGGAATAACCAAAAGTAACAGTGAACAAGGTCTGGACTATGGGGAGAGGGAGAATCTGTCCTGATGCCCATCTTGATCAAATAGTCTGTGATAAAGAAAATAGAGTTGTGGACTGCAGCCTTTGGACAAACTTTGCACAAATTTTCCACATCTTCAGTTCCTGACGAATAATTGTGTGTACAGCTCCCCACTAACATCAAACTGTGTACTTATTGTCTCTATAGGCACACAACGGTCCTTATCCATGAAATTCTTTATTTGGCTAATCAACTCTGGTGTTCTGACTTCTTTACTTCTCCCACACCTCTCATTATTCCTAACAAACTCTCTGCCTTCCTTGAATGTCATATGCCATTCAAAAACTGATGCCAGATTCGTGCAAGATGGCCCAAAAGCAGCCTGAAGCAATCCATACGTTTTTGTGGCATTTTTTACTAAATTTAAAACATAATTTTATTGCATATCGTTCTTGTATAGACAGCTTGGTTGGTTGGTTGTTTTACGGCATATCAACCCTTTTCGGGTTATTTAATGCTGAATCCAAAGATTTTGAAGAAAATTTTTTTAATAGAATATATTTGTTGTTTTCACGTTGGTTTCTATTCAACCCATAGTTGGGACCCTAACAGGTACTACCACTCCGGGTCAGAGTGGCCCTGGGAGCAATGGTAATTAAAGGGTGGCTCCACACTCCCGAAAGCCCACAAGCTGGGGCCTCACCACTGGATATAGTTTAAGGTCATATCCAGGACCCCCATTGAGGGACTTTTACCCTCTGCAGGGGGGCAGTCGGCATATTCTAACGCCCCACCGACAGGGCCCGTTCTTGTAAAGAGTCCTCACGCCCAGATTGCACTTTTGAAATTCACCAGCTGTGACAATAAGGCTTTAGTAGGCTGTATTCCGATTCCTGCTGTAGCTGTTACTTTGAACATCAAATCGTAAAAAAAAATTGGTCAGTCATCTCACAAGATATATCTCAATAACATACTGAATTTTCAAGAATTTACAACAATTTTGAATGCCTGTACAAAAAGAGGTTGAACACTTATTGAAAGCGCCTCTTATTTTGAGGGTTTTTTATGTTAGCTGTCTTTATCAGACACTACCTTAACCAAACTTTTTTAAAGAGGGGACTTTGCTGGTTCAGCCATGGTGCACACTGGCATGCAACAGACTTCAACCATGAAGCAATAGTTCCAGAACTACTCAAAGACTAGTGAAGAAGCCCGGGAGCCCAGCTGGCAATATGATTACACACTACCAAAGCTGACATCGATGTATGGAACAATCAGGTTGACTTGCTAGATCACTGAAGTTAAGCAACGTTGAGCCTGGCCAGTACCAGATGGGTGACCATTTGGGAAGGCTAGGCACTGTATGTACCTTCTGGGAAGGTTGGGCGTGGAGCCAGCACCTGCGCCCCATAAAAAGAACTCAGTCGCTACAAAAGCATCTACAAAGTTGTAGATGGCCTATGCCACTTAGGGGCTCAAAGGCTATGGATGGGATGGATAATAATTCTTCAACTTTCAAATGTTTTCTTAATTGGTCATAAGATAATCTTAGGGGTTCAAAGCTATGGATGGAAAGCTGTCATCGAACCTACAGTCAACAGCTCTACACTGCCCGTCGCTGTTCCCTGGATTGGCTGCATATAACTATCTTAGTCACTGCGGACCGTCCTGCGTGGTCTGCATTTATCCGGGATGCAGTGTGTTTTATGGGAGGAGTCGGATCAATTCATCCTGGATAAATATCGCAGTCAGTAAACGTGGCAACAATTTGTCATATTCGTGTTGACTTTATAAATATCAAATCTTTGATCGCCTGTTATTCAATCTCAAATGTATTCTAGAAAATTCTGCAAATCAATATTTGCTTGTTAGATTTTTTTTTTTTTTGTAATGCTATATCGCTATATCGCTTTATTGCAGTTTTTAAGAAAATCGAATGCAACAGTTGCGTGGGCATAATATCTAGAATAAATATGGTGGACAAGACTGCACTGGCCTCCGCTCTGTTTCAAAAAACAATGGATAAAATCTCCACCTACGGTATAGCTGGAAATATTTTCTCAATTATTAAATCATTTTTTTTTTATTACATTTTCATCCCAAACAATGCACATTGCCACTTAGGGGCTGCTATCAGGGACCTAAGCTAGAGGGGTACTATGTAGGGAGTTCGGCAGCAAGATGTCAGTTAACGTTACACTTGAACTTCTGCATGTCAGTACAGTTGGGGAAGCAGGGACCAGAAGGGAATTCCAAAATCTAGCAGTTCTGGGGAAGAAACTACTGGAGTAGAAGGCTGTCTTACATCTAGGGATCTCTACTGTGTAGGGGTCGGATTTAGCTGTTTTTCGGGTTTGTTGGGGTTATTTACGTCGAGGGGGTACAAGTGCTGGCAGTTCGTTGGAGCATTCACCATTAAAATACTTGTAGAACAGGCAGAGGGATGCAACATTTCGTCGGGACAGATGCTGAAGCTTAGATGACAGTTCAAGACCTATCAGGTTGGCGACTCTCTTTTGGACCTTGTCTAGGAGCAAGAGACTGGTAGCAGATGCACCAGCCCACATGTGACAACAGTACTCCATACACGGGCGAATGGTGGTCTTAGAGAGGTAAAGCATACTTTCAGGTGTTAGTAGTTTTCTAGCATGGTAGAGAGAGACTACCTTCTTTGCAGCAGTCCTAGCAATGCTCTCAATGTAATTGTTCCAATTCATGTTTTGATAGGTTCATAAGAGTAATTACTGTTCCAGTAGATATCTCACTCCTGATGCAATTCTCTATCTATATAAAAGCCAGGTACGGCCAACGATGGAGTACTGTTGCCACATCTGGGCAGGAGCTGCAAGAAGCAGCTTATCCTCCCTTGACAGAGTTCAAAATAGACTTCGTAGCTTAGTGAGGGATGCCCTTTTCTCTTCCCTGCAACCTCTTTCCCACAGAAGAGACGTTGCGAGCCTGTCTCTGCTTTATTGTTATTTTCACGGCAAGTGCTCGTCTGAGCTTCAATCTATGCTCCCCCTTCACGAAAAACACTCGTCTAGTCCAAACCACTATCAATAATTTCCCCTACTCTTTATGTTTGCCTAAACCTAAATGTAGATTCCATGAACAAAGCTTCTTTCTTAGAACTACAAGCCTGTGGCACTCTCTTCCCTTTGTCTGCTTTCCAGCTGACTACAATTTGTTTTGTCTTCAAGTTCAACGTAAACAAGTTCCTGATTATTTAAGAGGATGGCTCAACAAAAACTTGTTTACATTGGACTTGAAGACGACCATGTTGTAGTCAGCTGAAAAGCAGACCAGCGGAACAGATTTCCACAGGCGAACAGTTCTAGGAAAGAAGCTTTGTTCGTGAAATTTGCGTTTAGATTTAGGTACAGATAGAGAGTAGGGGGGAACGTTGAGTTGGTTTTAGCTAGACGAGTGCTTTTGTGACGGTTTGGCAAGAGAGACCATAGATTAGAGCTCAGACGAGCAATGGCTATGAAAATAAAGATAGAGCAGAGAAAAGTTCGTAACGTTTCTTCTGTGTTAGAAAGCATTTTTTGAAACCTTCCAGATCAATTACACCACAATTGTCTCACATTAACGAGGTACAATGGTCAGGCCGAACACTTCGCTGATACGCAAAAAAGAATTCTGAAGAAAGCTAAGTGCACTACTGCAAAAAAAAAAAAGAAAAAGAAAAAAAAATCGCACCACAGTTTCTGCAGGTGTATAAAATTATGCGCAATTCAGCATCATTATCTGTAGGTCAGTTTTAAAGTGACCTTTACCTTGTTGGTTGCGGTATGATGCAGGTCCCGTGCAATTGTAAGACGTCCACCTCTCAAGGCTTGTCTTCTCTCTTTGAGAAGAGCTTAGTTTATTGCTAATCATCTGAGGCGCTCCTACTAGGAAATGCCGATGGGACTTTTCAGGCATTTTTTTTTTTTTGCAGGATAGATTGATTCTCATCGGGAGTCCTGACTCTTCAATCCCACTTTCCGACCTTTGTGTTACATTTCTCGTGTGTGTGTGTGTGTGTGTGTGTGTGTGTGTGTGTATGTGTGAGAGAGAGAGAGAGAGGGAGGGAGGGAGAGAGGTATAACCATTTGTAATGTTTGCACGTAAAATCTAGTCTGTGTTCTATAAGCTGCGCAAAAGCAAAAAGCCGGAAAAATAAACACTATACTCCAAAAATATTATTAACGTAGAGATAAAACATTGTTTTATTTTATTTTTTTTGCCCCTAACAAGGCACATCGCCATTTGTACGTAAGGGGCTACTATTTGAAACGATGCCTGGGAAAGATTAACAAGGTGTTGGTTTACGTTACCTTTAAACTTCTGCATATCAGTACAGTCAGGGAAGAAGGTAACGGGAAGGGAATTCCAAAGTCTTACTGTTCAAAGGAAGAAACTATTAGAACAGAAAGCTTTCTGGCATTTAGGGACCTCAAGAGTGAAGGGGTGTGATTTTGTTGCTAAGCGGGTTCGTCGGGGATATGTACGTCGAGGGGAGGCACAAGTGCAATGAAGGTCCTAGATATGACCTTAAATTATATCCAATGGTGATGCACCAGCTTGCGGGCTTTGGAGAGTGTGGGGACACCCTTTAATTGGTCCACTTTGATCCGGAGTGGTAGTACCTGTTAGGGTCCCAACCAGGATTGAATGATGATCAACGAATGTGTCACACTCCCATATTTTTATTGTCATCGAAATCGGTGAAATTGTCCAATTTTTAAATCAAATTGATTGATTTCCTGCTCAAGTTGGGGAGCTCTCCATACGCCAGGAGGAAGCTTCATATTCCTCCCCGCAGTGAATTAGTCCACAATACATTGTAGTCTACATTGCAGTGTAGACTACAATGCATTATGGACTTTTGGCCAAGATCAAAGTGTGGTATCTGTTCTTCAGATGCGGCACTTCTATTTCTCGTTCTCTTTCAGTGGAGGAGAAATCCTTCACGACTGAGACAATTTTTATTTTTGTACTTTTTCTCCACGTTAAAAAAACGACCCTGGTGTCTAACTCTGTCCCGTGGGGAAGCATTGTAAATAGGTACAATGCATTATGGACTAAGTCACAATTAAGTTTAAAATGTAGAAGTCAAGTATCATTCTTCAATTTTGCTCTAAACGGAAACATTAATTTTAAATGCGCCACTGTCATATCAAAGAACCTACTGTTGATTTTATATGCCTGGCCTTACTGCTTGTGTGGTAATAAAACTTCTCAAATGCACTTGTGATGTTAGGCTGTATAAGGTGTTAACTTTGGTCAAAAGCGTCTATTTCGTTTTTCATCGGATTATTTCGATTATCGATTATTGATACTTGTCGAGGATATTCGATGCAAAACTTATCGAAGGACACTGCCAGGCACATAAAATACGTTCGTGTGAAATTTCATAAAAATCGGTCACGCCGTTTTCGAGTTAATACGGAACGAACTCACAGAAACACAGACACACAGACACACAAAGTTCCTTTGATATAATAATAATAGAGACAGTCATCGACAGATGAACTGTTTCACTGCACATTTTGAAACGTTGTGATACAGCGAAACAGCCGGTCTTTGTATGACTATTTATTTATTAAGTACGATTAAAAATGGCGGAAAAAATAGATTTGAAAGTCGGTTTATCATAATATTTTTAAGTTTCCGGCTACTTTTTGATTGTATTTGAAAGATTAAAACCTAAAGTTTATTTCCAAAAGGAAAGAAAAAATATTTGTACACGTAAAAAAAAAAAAAAAAAATTTGTACACGTAAAAAAAAATATTTGTACACGTAAAAAATAAAAAAAAATATTTGTACACGTAAAAAAAAATATTTGTACACGTAAAAAAAAATATTTGTACACGTAAAAAAAAAATATTTGTACATGTAAAAAATAAAAAAAAATATTTGTACACGTAAAAAAAAATATTTGTACACGTAAAAAAAAAAAATATTTGTACACGTAAAAAAAATATTTGTACATGTAAAAAAAAAATACTTGTACACGTAAAAAAAAAATATTTGTACACGTAAAAAAAAATATTTGTACACGTAAAAAAAATATTTGTACATGTAAAAAAAAATATTTGTACACGTAAAAAATAAAAAAAAATATTTGTACACGTAAAAAAAAAATATTTGTACACGTAAAAAAAAATATTTGTACACGTAAAAAAAAATATTTGTACACGTAAAAAAAAAATATTTGTACACGTAAAAAAAAAATATTTGTACACGTAAAAAAAAAATATTTGTACACGTAAAAAAAAAATATTTGTACACGTAAAAAAAAAAATATTTGTACATGTAAAAAAAAATATTTGTACACGTAAAAAAAATATTTGTACATGTAAAAAAAAATATTTGTACACGTAAAAAATAAAAAAAAATATTTGTACACGTAAAAAAAAAATATTTGTACATGTAAAAAAAAAATACTTGTACACGTAAAAAAAATATTTGTACACGTAAAAAAAAATATTTGTACACGTAAAAAAAAAATATTTGTACATGTAAAAAAAAATATTTGTACACGTAAAAAAAAATATTTGTACATGTAAAAAAAAATATTTGTACACGTAAAAAATTAAAAAAAATATTTGTACACGTAAAAAAAAAATATTTGTACATGTAAAAAAATACTTGTACACGTAAAAAAAAAATATTTGTACATGTAAAAAAAAATATTTGTACATGTAAAAAAAATATTTGTACATGTAAAAAAAAATATTTGTACACGTAAAAAAAAATATTTGTACATGTAAAAAAAAAATATTTGTACACGTAAAAAAAAAATATTTGTACATGTAAAAAAAAATATTTGTACACGTAAAAAAAAAAATATTTGTACACGTAAAAAAAATACTTGTACACGTAAAAAAAATATTTGTACACGTAAAAAAAAATATTTGTACACGTAAAAAAAAATATTTGTACACGTAAAAAAAAAATATTTGTACACGTAAAAAATATAAAAAAATATTTGTACACGTAAAAAAAATATTTGTACATGTAAAAAAAAATACTTGTACACGTAAAAAAAATATTTGTACACGTAAAAAAAAATATTTGTACACGTAAAAAAAAATATTTGTACACGTAAAAAAAAAATATTTGTACACGTAAAAAAAAAGAAGTTATAATGAAAAATGTTTTAATGACTCACATTCAGGTAAATTTTGAAGTTAAATAAATTCGTTGTAAAAATCTTTTGAAAGATAGATATTAGTTTTCTGAGTTTATTTCAGTGATTATTAGTTAAGTAAAATCCAAAGACACTGAATTAAATAATAAAAAAAACACACCTTGTTTGTACAAAAATGGCTTAATTAGACCCCAAAAGCGGAAAATTCTAGCTCCGTTAAAGCGTAAATAAACGAATCATGCAAGCGAGGATTCTGCGGAAGTCGAAAATGTCAGAAAGTTTGAAAATGGTAGTTAGAGGGAGGAAGAGAGTGCTATTTTTTTTCTCGAGCTGTGCCTCCGTACATTCCTATCGTGAACGTTTCTATAATTCTTACCATTTTTTAATTTAATTATTTTTCTGTTCTCTTGCTTTTAAATTAAAATTTTTTTCACGATTATATAAAAATTATGTGACGCTTAAAGTTTTACATTCATACAAGCAAGGAAAATAGAATCTTACATATAAAAATTATGCGAAACCTGTAATTTAAAAAAAAGTAGAAATATGTTTTGCAGTTATAAATTTTGCGTGAAAATATGAAATAAACAATGCTTAATTCAATGATAATATCGGTAGTACGAGAAATTCATTTTTCTTCGAATTATATCGAATTCATTTAAACGACTTCAGGGGCTTTTTTCGTAATGTTTCTGAAAAAAATATTTTTTCTTTCTTTTATTGTTATAATTTACGATGTTTTATTTTCATAAAAAAGAAAAAATAAATTCATACAAATACGTTCGTGTGAAATTTCATAGAAATCGGTCATGCCGTTTTCCAGTTAATACGAAACGAACTCACAGAAACACAGACACACAGACACACAAAGTTCTTTTGATATAATAATAGAAATAGAGACAGTGATCGACAGATGGACCGTTTCACTGCACATTTTGAAACGTTGTGATACAGCGAAACAGCCGATCTCTTTATGACTATTTATTTATTTATTAGGTACGGTAAAAAATGGCGGAAAAAATAGTGGCACATGGATTTGAATGCCGGTCTATCATAATTTATTTGTGGGGTTCCGGCTACATTTTAATTGTATTTAAAAGATTAAAACCTAAAGTTAATTTATAAAAAAAAAAAAACATATTTGTACACGTGAAAAAAAAAAAATTATAATGAAAAATGTTTTCACAGCTAAGAAATTCTGATAAATTTTGAAGCTAAATAAATTCATTGTAAAAATCCTTTGAAAGATAAATATTGATTTTCTGGGTCTATTTCGATGATTATTAGTTAAATAAAATCCTAAGACATTGAATTAAATAATACAAAACACTTTGTTTGCACAAAAATGGCTTACTTAGACCCCAAAAGCGGAAAATTCTAGCTTCGTTAAAGCATAAATGAACGAAATCATGTAAGCGAGGATTCTGCGGACACTGAAAATGGTAGAAAGTTTGAAAATGGTAGTTAGAGGGAGGAAGAGAGTGTTGTTTTTTTTCTCAAACTATGCCTCCGTACATTCCTATCGTGAACGTTTGTATAATTCTTACCATTTTTAATTTAATTATTTTTCAATTTTTTTTTCAAGATTATACAAAAATTATGTGACGCTTTAAGTTTTACATTCATGCAAGCAAGGAAAATATTAGAATTTTACATAAAAATATTAGAATTTTACATAAAAATATTAGAATTTTACATATAAAAATTATGCGAAACCTGTAATTTAAAAAAAAGTAGAAATATTTTTTACAGTTTTAATTTTTTGCGTGAAAATATTAAATAAACGATGCTTAAATCAATGCTAATATCGGTAGTTCGAGAAATTCATTTTTCTTCGAGTTATATCGAATTCATTAAAACGGATTTAGGGTTTTTTTTCGTAATGTTCCTGAAAAAAAAAATCTTTTTTCTTTCTTTTATTGTTATAATTTACGATGTTTTAGTTTCATAAAAAAGCAAAAATAATTCAAGCATTTTTCTTTTTACTAATAAAAAACCATAACTTTAATAAAGGTGTTTTTTATTTAAACAAAATAATACATTTCCAATAAGATTCAAATAAAAATAATAGGTTCATTATATTCCGTTATCATTATTTCATAAATACTGAAAATTTCATTAAAATTGATGAATTTCCTGACTTTTTGTGAATTTTTAAGCAAAGGGAAGGATCAAAATGTTTCGACATTATTTTTAGCATTGCTATTCATTTTGCACGTACCTATTGTATATTTATAGTCATGCGCAAATAGACTGTTTCCTTGTACCACAAATTTTCAGTGTGGCTAGACAATCAAGTTCCTGCTATAGAACTGTACTTACGCAAAAAGGAATTCATCTAGCTATAAATAACAACAGACACTACTCGCAAGTGAAGCCAATATTTCAGCAGACAACCCTGACAGTAGGATCGAACAATCTCGCTGATAACCATCTCATTTACAAGTCTCCGTTCTCTTAATCTCGTATCTCTCTGCGTAATGCAAGATACTTTATTTGTAAATAAACAAATGGAACACTTAAAAAAAAAGGTGTCTGTCTTTGGTTATATAAACTCTTGGGTGTATAATTTACGAGCGCCGATCCTATAGCTTGGTGGTAGAACTGTCGACTATCAATTTGACCATTGTAGCTTTGATTCCTGCCTTGGATGGAATGGATGTTAGCCTTGTCGCATTGAATAGCTGTGATACAACGAAACAGTCTATCTATGAATGACTATGTTAAGTGCTACTGTTTTTCGTTAATATATATTTTTATTCAGTTCTTCTTTTGTCTCTATATTTCTGCACCGATAAGTTTCGATAAAAATGACATTTTCCAAGACATCATTGAAATTGTAACCTTGAGGGGGGGAGGCCTCAAGGTTACAATTTCAATGATATCTTGGAAAATGTCATTTTTATCGAAACTTATTTCAATGTTTTATTAAGATATCTGCGTCTGCAACACACAAACAATAAATTTTATATATAAAGAAGAAAATGATTTTGTGCAGACTAGTTACGTTTTGAACCAATGCATTTCAGGTGAAAACATTATTACGTACTTACCTGTCATGTCGAAATTAGTGTAAAATTTAAAAAAATTACGAAAAATTATCCAGTAGAAAAATTATTGCAAGCAAAAATAGAATTATGGAATTATCGAGTTTTATCGTATGTTTTCTAATGTGGTAGAGTTGTGCACTTATCTTCCTTGCCTTAAATTAAGGGTCCACCATTAAAAAAAAACCCTCAGAACGTAATTATGGAATTATTTTGGTAACAATACAATTAGCACATCTATTGCATGAACTTTCGTAATTTTCGGAATCTATACTAATTCTGACATGACACCTATGTACGTAATAATATTTACACCCGAAATGCGTTAGTTTAAAACATCAGTAATCTACACAAGCACAGAAAAATAAAAGATATCAGGAAAACTCATCCGATCTTTTATCAGGGGCTTACTATCCTTATCTCCAAAGCCAACAGAGTATGAGCTGTTATTTTTAAGTGACCTTTACCCTGTTGACTAAGGATCAACTGAAACGTCCTGTGCATTCCTAGGAGGTTCACTCTCCAAGGCCGCTACCTCCCGTCTTTCGAGGGGTAGTGCAAGTTTATTGCGTACTGTCGGAGGTGCCCTTACTGGGGAATACCGACAAGGTTGCCCAGGCAATTTTTAAATGGCCAGAGTGCTCCTCCGTTAGGGGGTCTGGCTTCACCTTTTTCCCCACCTTGTGTCACATCTTTCTGCGGTTAGAAGGAAGTGATGATATTCATATCATCTGATTATTATTGTGTTTTCCATTCTATTGGTATTTACTTGCTTACCCACGAAAGCAAAATGTGACACAAGGTCTTTTTTAATGTGAGAGGAAAACCAGCCCTCTTAAAATGGACATTCTAGTGGTACCTATTTACAATGTTTTCCCACGCAACAGAGTTAGACACCAGGATGTTTTATAACGGGGAGAAAAGGAACAAAAATAAACAAATTGTCTCAGCCGTGAAGGGTTTCTCCTCCACTGAGAGAGAACAAGAAATTGAAGTGCAATACCTGCTGAACAGATACTATACTTTGAGATATTAAATCTTTTATTCAGACAAAAAAAAAAAAAATAGGCACAAGGCCAACTCAAAAGGGGGGGGAAATGGGGGTTGTTGGTCATCCTTGTCACTCTAGAACTAAACAAAAGTTTCTCTTAGCTAGAATGTTCTTTCACCATACTTTGATCCTGGCCCGAAGATACTCTGGAAGTAGGCAGAAATAAAAATTGCCTTAGTATAAAAGGATTTCCTCTGTATTGAATATAGAGAAATCGGGTTTGTATTACTGTACACATAGATTCGAAAAAGTTGTCAAAAAACAAATATATAACAAATAAATTTTATCAAAGGCAAGATAAGTTACTTTTCTACCTAACTGGATATATTTTTCGTGTTTTTATTCAATGTAACATGTTTATTCAGCTCGAAAACCATACAGTGTTTACCGATGTATTGGAACATTCAAGATGGCGTCTTATTCTCTCTTTAACACGGTAAGTGTAGGAAAAGATGTTATAAATAAAAAACCGGATAAAATACTGTTAAAAACTCGCTCAATATATGTTACCGTGACATAGGTTGACATATATTCGGCGGGTTTTTAATAGTATTTTGTATAGTTTTTTATTTATAACACCTTTTTCCATACTTACGGTGTTAAAGAGGGTGTGAGAGACACCATCTTGAATTTTCGAATACATCGGTAAACACTATGCTTTTCGAGCTGAATAAATATGTTACATTGAATAAAAACACAAAAAATATATCCAGTTTGGCAGAAAAGTAACTTATCTTGCCTTTGATAACATTTATTTGTTATATATTTGTTTTTTTGACAACTTTTTCGAATCTATGTGTACAGTAATACAAACCCGAGAAATCAATTTAAGTGTAGCATCATCAGAACAGGTACTACACTTGCATCTATTTAGAATGTTTGATTGATGTTTGTTGAGCGTGAGTTTCGATGGGGAAACAGCTTCAGCGAAAGATCGAATTATAATAAATGTCAGCGAAAACAAATCTCGTTTAAATAAAAATGGTGCCGGCGATAACGGCAGGGAGATGGGAGTGAGAAGAAGGGTGGTGACTTAAAATGGCGACAGATTGGGAGAGTTTGGGGGCGATAGTGATGGATGGTAATGGTAATGGGGAATGAGGGAGGGGGAATGGAAGGAGGGAAAAATGAATTGTGAAGGAAGAAAAGGGAGGTGGAGGAGGAGGAGGAGGAGGAGGAGGAGAAGGAATACGAGGAAAGTACAATAATTAAAAAAGAATAATAATAATAATAATAAAAAAAAGAATAGCTAGATGTAGGTGGAGGAAGAGGAACAAGAAACGAAAAAGAAGAAGTAAAAGAAAAAGAGGAGTAGAAGAAGACAAATGCAAAAAGAATGAAAATTGAAAAAAAGAAAGAGAATATGAAAAAAAAAGGAAAAATAAATGCAAGTGAAAACGAAGAGGAAAAAGAAGAGAAGATTTCAAGGAAAAGAAAACGCAAAAGAAACAAAGAAAATAGAGAGAGGGGGAAGGGGAGAAAGAAAGCATATTCATACTTCCTTTCTCCCCCTCTCTATTTATTAGACGAGAAAAAGTGTACGTGCGAAAACAATGAAAGAGGACCTTCAAGAATATAAATATCACCTGTCTGGTTAAATGTATGTATGAATGTTTGCCTAAAACTTCCGACAAAGGCGACGGATTTTCACGAGATTCGTACCGTTTTGAGACTCGATCCTTCGGACGACAAATATCGAAAAATTGACTAAAAACATTACTTCCTTCACCCTCAACAGGGCACTTTTCTACAAGGATAGGTCTCTCTTTTCGCCGATATTTTCGAAAGTTATCCCCTCTTTTCGATTGATTAACCTTAATTTCAACATTCGCCACTTCCGGTTTGGTGATGGACGTAATGGCAAAGATGTCACGTTTTTTTCCACGTTCTTTTCCTCCTTCGCGGTACGGGTTTGAGCCTGCCTGCTTTTTTTATTTGCTCAACACACACCTCCAAACATCCGCATCGATATATATATATATATATATATATATATATATATATATATATAAAATGTTATAAAATAGAAAAATTATAAATGCTATAGTCAATAGTAAAATTTTAACAAAGTAAAACTTATCAAGATAAAAAAAGCTCAACAATATTAAGAGGAGGAAAACAATATTCAACGCAAGATGAGGAATATAAGTTATAAATGATTTTAATGTATAGTCAGAACAATAGGGGAAAGTTAAAAGGAAATTAAGAAAAAAAAAGCTCTTCATTCCATGGCATTTCGAAGCTAAATGCTTCTCACCAGAAGAAAAGAAAGGCCAGAATTATACAAAATGTAAATATAAAAAAAAGGTGTAATGATATTTGGATATGAAATGAGGATAAGTAAATATGATAATATAATATGATAATATGGTAATATGATAATATGATAATATGGTAATATGATAATATAATATGATAATATGATAATATGATAATATGGTAATATGATAATATGGTAATATGATAATATGATAATATGGTAATGTGATAATATGATAATATGATAATATAATATGATAATATGAAAATATGGTCATATGATAATATGGTAATATGATAATATGATAATATGGTAATGTGATAATACGATAATACGATAATATAATATGATAATATGATAATATGGTAATATGATAATATGGTAATATGATAATATGATAATATGGTAATGTGATAATATGATAATATGGTAATATGATAATATGATAATATGGTAATGTGATAATATGATAATACGATAATATAATATGATAATATGATAATATAGTAATATGATAATATGGTAATATGATAATATGGTAATGTGATAATATGATAATATGATAATATAATATGATAATATGATAATATGGTAATGTGATAATATGATAATATGGTAATATGATAATATGATAATATGGTAATATGATAATATGATAATACGATAATATAATATGATAATATGATAATATGATAATATGATAATATAATATTATAATATGAAAATATGATAATATGATAATATAATATGATAATATAATATGATAATATAATATGATAATATGATAATATAATATGATAATATGATAATATGTTAATATGATAATATGATATGATAATATGATAATATGATAATATGATAATATGATAATATAATATGATAATATGATAATATGATAATATGGTAATGTGATAATATGATAATATGGTAATATGATAATATGATAATATGGTAATGTGATAATATGATAATACGATAATATAATATGATAATATGATAATATAATATTATAATATGAAAATATGATGATATGATAATATGAAAATATGATAATATGATAATATAATATGATAATATAATATGATAATATGATAATATGATAATATGATAATATAATATGATAATATGATAGTATGATAATATGTTAATATGATAATATGATATGATAATATGATAATATAATATGATAATATGATAATATGGTAATGTGATAATATGATAATATGGTAATATGATAATATGATAATATGGTAATGTGATAATATGATAATACGATAATATAATATGATAATATGATAATATGATAATATAATATTATAATATGAAAATATGATAATATGATAATATGAAAATATGATAATATGATAATATAATATGATAATATAATATTATAATATGATAATATGATAATATGATAATATGGTAATATGATAATATGATAATATAATATGATAATATAATATGATAATATGATAATATGATAATATGATAATATAATATGATAATATGATAATATGGTAATATGATAATATGATAATATAATATGGTAATGTGATAATATGATAATATAGTAATATGATAATAAGATAATATGGTAATATGGTAATATGATAATATGGTAATATGGTAATATGATAATATGATAATATAATATGGTAATGTGATAATATGATAATATAGTAATATGATAATATGATAATATGATAATATGGTAATATGGTAAATAGTAATAAAAAAATAGGTAAACCATATGTGGCGTGACCGTCCTGGGGAGCGATTGGGCTCCTCACTGAGGGAGGATGGGCCTCCCGCAACACTGGAAAATGCCGGGCGGATATGACTGTTTTATTCGTTAAGTATTGTTGTATACCCGGGCAACGGCATCCAACCCTGCTGAAAGATTATAAATTTTATTGTTTGGTGAAAACAATTTGATGTCACTTTGAGAGACATAACGAAACATAATTTTGTTTCCGACGCTAACGAGTGCAATACCCGACCGAGAGGTCGCTGGGTTTACTCTCTCGGTCGTGAGAAACAGGCTTGAGAGAGCTTGCAGATTCACAGGTACACACACGGGGAATATGGGTTTTTCCTGAGGTAACGTAATTAGTGGTGATTGGTCTAGGCGGTAGCCCGACCTACCACTGACCTGACTACATAAACGAGTCCCCGGGATGAAATCGAAAGAGTTGGAGCTGAGATTTGAGAGGAATCAAACACAATCTAAGGGTTGTCACCCCCTCTCTTCCCGAACCGTCACCACCGCAAAACCGAGAGTAATTAATCTAATCGGGACACAGTAGAGTTTTGTCAGCATAAACAACTGAACAATTGTATATAATTTTATATTGTGTATATCTATCTTGCATTAACCAGTAGAATAGATATAATCGAGTCTGTCTTCCTTTTGCGTGCATGAAATTGATTCATTTCCAGTGTGACAGATCGATGAAGCTGCGGCTTATCAACCCGAAGGTGAAAGTGATTCCGACCAAATCGATTGACGGGTCCTACTGTGCTGAGATATCTTGGAAGAATCGCCTGCGAAGGATGAGCATAAGTCACGTTGGGGTTTGTGAATGAGGATTGACTCGTATGTGACAAGGAGATCCCTATTAGGGGTCACCGACCTTTCACAATATAAAGGTAAGTTTTTTATATTCAAGGCTCAATCACCATTTCATTCCTTGAGAAAGGATTCACTGTGAACTGATCCAATTACTGTGAACTGCTGAAGCAGATCATGAAAAACATAAAGAACAAACGCAGACGTCATCAGTCAAAAGGAGTTATCTAGCATCATGACAATGCAAAGCCTCACGCAGCATCCCAAACGATGCATACCATCAACAAACGGGACTGGGAAATGCTCCCAGACCTTGCCTTTTCGGACTTACACCTGTTTGGTCCCTTGAAAGCATTCACGAGAGGCACGAAGTCCGAAAGTGACGATCAAGTCAAAAGTGTTGTGAGCGACTGACTGAGTCATCAGTCTAAATATTTTTTTTTTACGCTGAGGGAACACGGAAGCTTATACACAGATGGTAAAAGTGTGCGACTTCGTTGGGAGACTACGTTGAAATTTTTTTTAAAGAGTAAGCTTTTATCTGTATTATTATAAGTTCTTATACCGAAAAATTCCCCTTATACAAGGTAGGCCAAAAGTCACTGACCCATTTGGATTTTAAATAACGTTTTTTATGTTAACAGTTATATGCATGAAATTATAGTATCATAAAACAAAGGCAATAAACTTTATTTTTCCTTAATAAGTTTGAGAAACTTGTATTGTTAACTGTGAAAAATAACATCCCGCAAATGTCCTCCATTTTCTGCTTCACAAAGTTGAGCTCTTTTGATTTTTTTTACATAGGCATCACCACTTATCAAGGCCAAGAGGCCACTCGGGGATAAGGGTTAAAGAGTGTACAGTAGAAATTGGACAATATAGTAATCGTTAGTAATGAAAATTCGGTAAATTTGATAACTTATATGGAACGGCTCATCAAGAACTTATTTACGTTACACTTGAAGACAACCATATTGTAGTCAGCCGGAAAGCAGAAAAACGGAAGACAATTCCACAGGCGTGCAGTTCTAAGAAAGAAGCTTTGTTCATGTTTCTCTTTTGATTACATCTGTCATAACTTCATGCTTGGCACTTTTGGTCAAGATCAAAATGTAGTACCTGTTCCGGCAGATGCTGCAAGCTATGACTAGCAAAGACCAGCTATGACTAGCAAAGACCAGATGTGGGGGCAACCCCACATGCCTGACCTTTAACCAGCTCCCATTTCCCACCTCTCGGGAGCTGATCCCCTTTTTCCCTTCCCCCTCCCTTCACTCCTCACATTAAAAATTGGCCTTGTGCCTAATTTGCTCGGTGGGGGAGCAAATAAATACCATCTGTTCCGGCAGATGCTGCAAGCAAAGACCATATGTGGGGGCGACCCCACATATAAGACCTTGGTCAATGTAGGAGCAACCCTTCATACCAATTGTCACTATCCAGCTCCCTTACTCCCTGGGGAGTTGGTCCCCATTTCCCCTTCACTCCTCACATTAAAAATCGGCCTCGTGCCTAATTTGCTCGGTGGGGGAGCAAATAAATACCATCTGTTCTTCGGATGCTGCACTTCCATTTCTTGCTCTCTTTCGGTGGAGGAGCAGTCCTTCACGACTGAGACAATTTTTATTTTTGTACCTTTTCTCCACGTTAAAAACGACCCTGGTGTCTAACTCTGTCCCGTGGGGAGGCATTGTAAATAGGTACCTCTGTCATAACTTTTTCCAAAGTTTCTGGCCTTATTTCTCTTAATTTCTCTAATTATATTTTCGTTTAACTCTATTAAAGTTTGGAGCTTGTTGATAAAAACCCTTTCCTTTAGATATCCTCACAATAGGTGCATCCCTCACATTGAAATGTCTTGGAAAAGCTCTTTGGGTTTGAATTATTGAACCTTGATTTTGATAGTAAAATTGTACAATTTTTGTACGTTGGACGGTACTGAATTTTTCCATAATTAGTGGTTAGACGCCAACGAAACTCCACAACATTTGCCGAAGCCAAAGATAGACCAAAAGAAGGTCATGCTGACTGTTTGATGGACTGCGACCAGTCTCATCCATTACAGTTTTTAAATGTAGGCGAAACCATTATGGCAGAGAAACACTGGCAACAAACAGATGAAATTCATCAGAAACTTCGGCAACAACACCAAGCATTAGTCAACAAAAAAGTCACAATTCTTCTCCACCACAGTGCCACACCGCACGTTCCTAAACCGACCCTACAGAAGTTGAACGGATTGAGCTTCGTTACTCTGCCTCATCCACCATACTCTTCAGACATCTCACTTACCGACTATCACTTTTTCAAGCATCTCGACAACTTTCTGCGTGAGACATGCTTCAAAAACCCAAGCGATATCAAAAACGTCTTCAGCGACTTTATCACCACCAGAACGCAAGATTTTTTTACATTACTGGCATAAATACACTTGTTTTGCGTTAGCAACGGTGTATTGATTCTGGTGGTGCTTATTTCGATCAATAATTTTTTGTTTGAGCCGAGATATGTTCATCTGAATTTAAAAATTAAAAACCGTAAGAACCTTTTGTCAACTGATATATTGAATGACACTCTTAAATCTTGGTAGGCGGGTTTTAATTGGACTACACCTTTTAAATAAAATAATCTTCCATTTTCTTTAATATCGAATAGAGTTCCATTTAGGTACACCAATTTTGACTTATTGGGACTAAACTTTATATTTGAGCCTTGTTTAATGGCAGCGTGTACAGAAAATATACTTTGTTTAAACGTTGGAATTAAAAGCGCGTTTTCTAGAATACAGAAACAAAGTTCCCTTTTATTATTTCTTAGGAGGACTTTAGCATCGCCTCTCTTCAAAGTTATATCGTTTGCTCGTCTACCATCGGCTAGCTCCACAAACAGGCTCTGGGGGTTGAAGTTGGAATCAACATTTATAAAATCAGATCTCTTCGTAATTACATGGACCAGAACCTCACAATCGACAAGAAAGTTGTTATTGTTTGTTCGAATTGTCAAACGTACATTAAAAAAAAGAAATGTTTACTAGTAGAAATCTCCTAATTTTTTATGGAGTTCCCTTTGTAATTTTGTATCGACGTTGAAAACTTTTAGTGTTACATCACCCACATTTATAGCAAACTAGCAGGCCGCCCAGCGTTGCCCGGTTGTAAAATATGCATAATATACCATTTTAATCTATACAGAAACTGAGACATATGCATGCGATTATTATTATTATTATTATTATTATTATTATTATTATTATTATTATTATTATTATTATTATTTTTATTTTTTTATTTTTTTTATTTCATTTTATTTTATTTTTTTAAACAGTTCACTTCTTGTAAGTAAAAAAAAATACTTGAGCTGAGATCGAAACCAAAACCTAAAGACAGTGAGTCAAGTACGATAACAATTAGGACAGCTTGACACAATCTTTAAAAAGTGTTTTTAAACATACTTATTCTTTACATAAGGAATCTATCATGTGACGTGTTCACGCATGCGCATTCGTGAAGCAGTTGATAAACATAAAAATTAGATGACCCCACCCCCACCAAGTACCAATTTTTCGATTTAGAACTCTCAGCAGCCCTTTTTCCGGATGAAAACCAATTAAAAAGTCTTCCACATGTCTGAATACCCTATATATCAAATTTCAAATCTGTAGATAAAAAATTCGTTCGAGATTGAGAATTGTCCTCACACGAATACACACTTTCTCACTTTTATAGATATATACAAAATGTCCGTCTTTTGGTTAGGAGAAACAATTGTTTTTTGAAAACTGGCGGTTTTTATTTGGACATAAAGCTATAATTTCATTCTGTTTTAAATTTCCTGATACTCGCAGATTCTTTACTTTCTGTTTATCATCATTTCGGTTTTTCATAACTTCATATTTTGAATTGAATAAAAGCGATGTTGGTTTTTCTTTCTGGGTTATCACGATTGTAAACGGCTTAAAGTCACTTGGCAACCCTTCAAAACCATAATATCAATAGACTATCCTTAATAATTTCACCAGGCATATTTAATGGATTTGCCGTTGTTTCAGCCCTTATAATATAATCTGTAATCGTATCGGCTTCCATACGTTTTAGAGATGTCAGTTCTGTATATAAAGAGATAATTTTGGGCTTTCTTTTAATAAATAATGCTCTTTAAATATGCTCAATGTTTGCAACCATCATCCAAGGCTTCTCGCATTATCAGAGATAGACTTCTGTCATCTAAGCACTGTATTAATTCCGCACAAACAGTTGTGTTCTTTTTTTTTTTTTTTAAATAAAGTCTGAGTTTTTTCGATTATCGATTTTCAGATTGTCTCTGAATGACACTGTGTGATTTTTGAATTCGTATATAATCAAAGATTTTATTTGCAATTATTCGAATATCGATTCCGATCCATCTGGACAACGCCTTAGTAAAAGCCTTAGTCAAAGCTAATCCTGTCATCTTCCGTTTTTTTTTACACAAAAAAACGACCGAGTTATGTCTCATGATGAAAAGTAGGTTCTTTACGACAACCGGCGATGCTCAGCTCAGTGGTTAGACGCCAAAAGAAGCTCTATAACATATCCCGAAGCAAGAGTTGGACCAAAAGAAGGCCATACTAACTGTTAGTGGTCGACGAATTTTAAGTCGTTGTAGTTTTAGAAGAGACGAAAATGTTGTTCCAAAGAAAACGCCAATATCAATCCAGAAAAGCTTTAATTTGCAAAAGCTTGCAGAAGAAGACGATGATTTTCTAGTAGGTAGCCAATCCGAAAAAAAATCTTGAAAAGCAAAGTTGTCTCCCATGTGAATAACAGAAAAGTATGCACTGAAATTCCCGCTAAATTCACTACATTTTATGGAATGATTCCATTTTGTGATTGGTTGGTAGAATAGAATGGTTTCAATTAATCAGTTCTTATAACCCATTTTCGTAACCATATTCCGTTCAGTATACTAAAAATATGGTGGTCCTGGATATGACTTTAAAGTATATCCGATCGTGAGGCCCCAGTTTGCGAGCTTTGGGGGGATGTGGAGCCACCCTTTAATTGTCATTGCTCCCAGGTCCACTCGGACCCGGAGTGGTAGTACCTGTTAGGGTCCCAACAATGGGTTAAATAGAAACCGACTTGAAAAATAATATATATATATATTCTATTAAAAAAAAATTTCTTCAAAATATTTGGATTCGGCATTCAATAACCTGAAAAGGGTTGATATGCCGTAAAACAAAAACAACCAAACCAAACAAAAAATATGGTAACGTTTGCGGTTCTTAGAAAGAAGCTCCTGGAATAAGAAGCTGTATTACAATGAGGTATCAAAACAGCAAATTGATGAAGACCACTAGATCAAAGAGTCAAACGAGGCGGAACAAAAGAAGCAGCAAATCGATCAGACAATTCTGAAGAAACATTTTATGATACTCTTTTTTCAGTGAAAACCTATAATCGTTGCCAACGAGAGCGCAATGATGAACGGTTGTTGCGATAACGCAAAGTCATTTGAAAAGGTTGGAAAGTACTGGAATTCTGGGGAGATTTATTGTTTCACAAATTCCAGGGAACACCACCAGCTGTTGTTAGTGATTAATCTCTGATGATAACCCGTGTGAAACTCCTAGTGAGTACAAATAATAATAATTAAAAATGAAGAGAATCAATATAATACCAATAATTATATGAGCACTAGGATCAGTTCCAAAGAACAAAAATAAAAGCTTAGGAGAAATCGGAACTAAAGGGAAGACTGAGAGTATGCAACAGACTGTAAGGGTTTGTATTACTGTACACATAGATTGGAAAAGTTGTCAAAAAACAAATATATAACAAATAAATGTTATCAAAGGCAAGATAAGTTACTTTTCTACCAAACTGGATATATTTTTCGTGTTTTTATTCAATGTAACATGTTTATTCAGCTCGAAAAGCATACAGTGTTTACCGATGTATTAGAAAATTTTAAATGGCGCCCGACACTCTCTTTAACACCGTAAGTTCAGGAAAAGATGTTATAAATAATAAACTAGACAAAATACTGTTAGAAATTCGCTCATTATATGTTACCGTTACATAAGTTGACATATATTCGGTGTTTTTTAAATAGTATTTTATCTAGTTTATTATTTATAATACCTTTTCCCAAACTTACCATGTTAAAGAGAGTGCCGGGCGCCATTTTGAATTTTCCAATACATCGGTAAACACTGCATGTTTTTCGAGCTGAATAAACATGTTACATTGAATAAAAACAAAAAAAATGTATCCAGTTTGGTAGAAAAGTAACTTATCTTGCCTTTGATAACATTTATTTGTTATATATTTGTTTTTTTGACAACTTTTTCGAATCTGTGTGTACAGTAATACAAACCCGACTGTAATACTGAAAACAGCTAAAATTTTAACCATGCGTAAATCCCCATGCTGTGATTTGTCACCCCAACTTTGCTTAAGCGCTCATAATTCCTAGTTGGCAGCTTATTTCTTTTTCTCCCTCCCAGTATTCTCCTGACTCAATGAGGGATGAGGGTATAGCACACGTGGTGTGTCGTTGTATCTCAGTTTTCCTGGGAGGAAGACATCGCTTTGTCCTTCTAGGTTGTTCATACCCTAGCTAACTAACGTATATATGATTTTATGATTTGCTAGCACTTCAACCCGGTATTGCTCGGGCCCTATGTACTGTTCATAACATTATGTGCATATATATATATATATATATATATATATATATATATATATATATACACACACACACATATATACATATATATATATATATATATATATATATATATATATATATATATATATATATTAAACGTTTGACTCATGTCCAGGTAACCTACATCTAAAATTTTAAGTGTTTAGACTCAAAATTGGCGGAAGAGTTTGGTAGAGTCTGCAAAGGTCAACTCTTTCAACTTTGACCTCTTGGCAGCCAAAATTTCGCCCAAAAAAACGGATTACAAAGCTTGCTGCATGCCTGAACACACTTTATGTAAAATTTCAAATGTTTAGACCCAAAATTGGCTGAATAGTTTGCTAGAGACTGCAAAGATAAATTCTTTTGAACTTTGACCCCGGTGCAGCCAAACTTTCGGCCAAGGACCGATTTAAAACCTTGCTCTATGTTTGAATACACTTTATGTAAAATTTCAAATGTTTAGACCAAAAATTGGCTGAGTAATTTGGTAGAGCCCGCAGAGGTCAATTTGTTAAAACTTTGATCCTGATTTTGACCCCTTAACATTTATTGCTTTGGGCTGAACTCAAATTAAAAGTTTGGTCCATGTCCAAGTGACTTACATTTAAAATCCCAGTGGTTAGACCAAAATTTGCGGAGGAGATTGGTAGAGTTTTCAAAGGTCAAATCGTTGAACTTTGACCCCTTGGCAGCCAAATTTCTGTCCGAAAACCAATTAAAAAGATTTTCCCAAATCTCAATACCTCTTACTGTAGACTGACAATTGACACAGTAGGTTGGGTCAGGAAATATACATGCATACACATACACAGACCCATACACATACACATACACATACATACACATACACATACACAGACAGACAATTTCACTCATATAGATATATAGATATATATTTTTGTATTTTTGTAAATTTGTGGAGATAAGCGCATATTATATATCATTAGGCTACACTGTAATATTTAATGTGGAATTAATGTTTTGGTATTTTCTTTATCATAAATTTTGATGGGTGTAAAGTTTCCGAGTCGACTATCGTCGTAGTCGTCGTTCTTCTCCCGGTGCGTGCGTGCGTGCTCTATATATACTACTAATCAGACGACGGTGTCACTCTTTTGTGTGTCCCGTCTTAATGGTCGTTCCTATTCTCTACATGCCCTCCCCCCACCATGTGACCACACTACCGTCGTTTTGTGGTCATGTGACTGGAGAATTCCGTGTAGTAGTGAGTTGGTCCTTGCATTTGAGGGGAAAGTGGCCTTGGTGCTCGTGTTACCCTCATGCTGCGTCGTGGGACCGGACTCGTCTGCATTGGCTTGTGGTTGATCGGATCTTGGTCCACCTCCATATCTGTTTCTGATGTGTCACAATCAGCTTCTTCCACCTCCATCATCTCATGCATGTTGCACGGTGGTTTGCTGTCCTCCCTTCTTGGTGTTTGGGGAGGTGGTTGATGGGGTTGTTGAGTGGGTGGATACTCCGGCGTATCCATGACCGGTTTGATTTTCCTGAGGAAACGGCGATTGCGTAATGTGATCCTGCCGCTACCATCCAACCGTATCCTGTACTGCCTGTTACCCATTGTCTCGACGACTCTCCCAGTTTTCGCCCATCGTCGTGGATTTGGTCCCTCCTGATTCTGCACCTGCACAGACTCGCTGACTCGGAGCTGTTGGAGGGGGCGGCTGTGTATGTCATACTGTTCTTTGTTAAGTACGTGCCTTTTCGCCATCGCCCTCTCTCTCAAATCTCTGGTCTCCGTCCAACGCTTGTGGATGCAGTATTTTTTGCGAAGTGCGGGGAGATGGCCCCTTACTGTTCGACCATATAGCATTTCCGCCGGCGACAATCCAAGGTCCTGACTGGGCGTATTCCTATGAGTCATCATCGCCCGTGCTGCCCGATCATGATGTAGGTGTCCGTAGCCATCAACGCAGTCCATCAGCATTCTTTTGGCCGTTTTTACGGCCAGTTCAGCTCGGCCATTACTCTGGGGGTAATGTGCAGATGATATGCGCCTTTTTACGCCCCAGTCTTCTAGGAACGATTTGTATTCTAGTGAATCGAATGGTGGCCCTCCATCGGATGATATTTCCTCCGGCGCACCATACGTGCAAAACCAAACCCTCAGGGCGTCACACACTGCTGCAGCCCTTCCTGATGGTAGTGGTGCGACCTCAATCCAACCGGTATATCGGTCCGCGTATACCATGTAACTTTTCCCGTGCATATCTAGCAAGTCAGTGACTGTCTTTTGAAATGAGAATTCCGGGTTTATGGGTGGCATTAATGGTTCCCTAGGCTGGGATGGGGCGATCGAATTGCAACTCCGACATTGCGCCCTTGTTTGTCGGATGCTGGCGTCTAAACCAGGCCAAAATAACTGTTGTCTGGCGTTAGCCAACATACCATTCGCCCCTTGATGGGCGGAGTGTAATGCCTCTAACACCTCGGCTCTAAGCCGTTTTGGTATCAAAATTTTGTCCCCTTTTATGGGTACCCCTTCCAGACAATATAGTTGGTCTGCCATCGGCCAGAATTGCCGGATTTCTGGTGGTAGTTCGTGGCGTGACCTTGGGAACCCGTCTTGAATGTATGACGCCAACGTTCGGCACTCCTCATCGGTGGCTGCAGCTGCGACTATCCTATCCCAGGTGATTGCTCGGAACTTGGGGTCATGTGCGTATGCAGCTATGATGGATGCTTGTATACTCCCCTCGATTTGCTGGGAAGTGTCAGTGCCCTTTAGTCTGCTGTGTCTTGACGGCGGTATCGGGATGTGCAGTCCAGTGCTGCGTTGAGTTTCCCGGGAACATGCTTAATCTGGAACCTGTACATCAACGACCGCTCCTTGAATGAGAACAGGCAGGGATTTTTTATATTCTCCAGGATCTGATCCGAGAAAATTTTCACTAGGGGCTGGTGGTCCACGGTGACCAATAGGTCTGGGGATCCCAGGATGAACATCCTACAAGACTCCAAGCCATAAATCAGCGCTAGAGCCTCCCCCTCTATAGGGGAATAATGAGATTCTGCATCTTTCGTGAAGCGAGACCCAGCCAAAATCATCTTCAAGTGGTCCTTACCACAGTTGGGACCTAATTCCGTTGGGCATTGGCAATGCTTCTGGAACAGAAAATACCCAATGCCAACCTTACTGAAGTCGGTTGAAAGGCAGGTCGCTCTGTTCATATCGAAGGTTTTCACCCCTTCTTCGATTTTCTGAACGATATTCCTCTTCGACTCTTCGAAATGTCTATTCAATGTGTCGTCCCAGTAAAATTTACGGTTCTTTGTCCGCAGCAACTCTCGAAAAGGGGCCATTATATCGGCCTGTGCAAATGTATACGACACCTAGTTAACTAAACCAAACCAGGACCTGATACCAGTAATGCTCGTTGGGGTCGGGAAATTGAGAATAGCCTCCGTCATTTTTTTAGTTGGCTTCACGCCGTCCGAGGTTATCACAAAGCCGGCAAATTCAACTTCATCGTCAGCATATTCAAATTTGTCAGGGTTAAAGACTATCCCACTTTTACCACAATGGGTAATATAGTCCACAGTATGCCAGAAAGCCAATTCTAAGGACCTGTCCCATAGGAGTGTGTCGTCTATGCACCGGGTCTTTCGAGGCATGTCAACTGTGATGTCATCGAACCGGCGCGTGTAGCCGTCCCCGGATGCGTGAAAACCCTGGGGAGCTCTGAGATACCGATAACGACCCCATTCCGTTATGAACGTGGTCGCGTCCTGGGCTTTTGGGGAGAGTGGCAGACTATGGTACCCATTCCATGCGTCCAAGATAGTCTTTTTGGTTTGGGCAGGCACCACGGACACCTGATTAAAAGGGGACGGTGTGTGATGAGTCTCTCTCATCGTTGCTGCATTCAATTTTTGTAGGTCTACCGTCCTTCTTGGTGATCCGTCTTTCTTTGGAGCGACTACCATCCTCAAACACCAGATCGTAGGTGTGCCTGCTGGTACCGGTTCGATAATACCCAACGCAACATCTCGATCCAAATCATCCTTTACCCTTTTCTTCCAGTGATGAGGGACTGGAATGGGTGTGTGTATGGCCGATGGTTTCGCCCCCGGGGTAAAAGTTATATCCAGCGGCCTCCCTACCATGACTTGTAACGGTTGATGGGGGCAGGTGTTGAATGCGCTGGATTTAAAGTGTTCACGTAACCACTTCTCTAACCGTTCCCTATTATCTTCAATGGGGGTAAACGGGATCCTCGCTGGCTTGTCCGGGACGGATTCTCTTTTCGGACATCCACACGGTGCTGTCCCACTTTCTGAAGCTGATAAATCGGCCTTTGATACTCGATGCGGGAAGTCACGATTGATTACTCCTAGGTCTTTGAGGGCCGATTCTGACAAGTAGAATCCTGACGTGTTTTCTGAAACGTAGACCACTTGTCGCGTTTCCTTCTGACCGAGCTTAATCTGAGTCAGGACCACCCCCTTGATATCTAGGGGTTCGTCTGTGATTCCTCGTATCCTGTGGGTGGTAGGTATCAAGATCCTGCTGGTGCACCCTAATATTTTCAATATTTCTGGGCCACTCGAACACGTCTGGGCACCGGTATCTGCAATGGTCTGGATGCGGTGTTTTCGACGGCTTACTCCCTTATCCAAAGCGCACCCGAATTTAGCCTGGGACTCTGGTATCAGGGACACATCGATCATTAATGAGGGTGGTGGCTCAGGGGGACTTCTCCTGAACCCACCACTGCTCCATGCAAGGTGTGGCACTGCTGCTATTCTACCTTTTTGATTGTAACATGCCGGTGCCCCCTCCATTCTGCTGCCGAAAATATTCGATTGACGTGTGGCATCGTTTGTTGACTCCGCTGTCGACCTCTCCTGTTTCCGGCACACTCTTTGTAAGTGGCCTGTGACGCCACAATTAAAACATTTTAGCCCCCTCGCCGGGCAGTTCTTCCGCCCTTTTAACCCAC
>NC_136519.1:73563260-73568260 GCF_053919585.1 Euprymna scolopes
TGAGTTGTTCGTTGTTGGATTCCTGCAACGCATTAGCTCCGGCCATTTTGTGAAACTATCCACTACAATTAAATAATAGTTTTCACCTACTGGACCAGCGAAGTCCATGTGGATTCTCGACCATGGTTGGTCGGTTTTCGGCCAAGGTTTGTGTACTATAGGTGGAGATTTTGCCGCTAACTGGCATCCTTTACATTTATCAATTGTTGTCGCTATGTCAGTGTCCATGTTACGCCAGTACACGTAGCTTCTCATTAACAACTTCATTCGATTTATCCCCGGATGTCCTGTGTGGAAATCTCTTAACATCCTATTCTGCAATGTTTTGGGTATTACCACTCTCTCGCTGTACAGTAACACATCGTCACATATGGAGAAAACTTCCTGCACCTTTGTGTCCGTTATAATTTTCTCTTTTATGTCCTTTATATATTCGTCTTTCTCGGCTTCCCTTTTAATGTCCGACAAAGTTACGGGTAGTTCCTTAATGATGTTTGCTACCATATTTTTTACTTCAACATTTGTCCGAATTGCTGCAATGACTGATTCTTCCAGATTGTGTTTCTGTGGTATCAGTCTTGACAGTCCATACGCATGGCAAATCTTTTTTGATGCTAGATGTTGTAGCTGGAAATCGTAATTAAGTAGTATTGTACCCCAGCGCAGCAATCTATTTGCGGTGTATACCGGCAATCCTTTTTTTGATCCATAGATCGTGACTAACGGTTTATGGTCGGTTTCAAGTATGAATTGTCTACCATATAAATATCGGTGAAATTTAGTCACGGCAAAGATTATGCTCAACGCTTCTTTTTCGATTTGTGAATATGCCCTTTCGGCTGGTATCAGCGTTCTCGAAGCGTGCGCTATTGGTTTTCTAGACCCATCCGGCATAATATGTTGAATGCATGCTCCTAAGCCGTAGGAGCTAGCGTCACTAGCGCGACTATTTTTAAGTTTGTGTCAAAGTGCGTTAAGAATAATTCGGATGTTAGTGCGCTCTTTATTTTGTCAAAAGCGGTTTGACATTCTTGCGTCCAGTTCCACGGTGTATCCTTTTTAAGCAGATTATTTAAGGGGGCTCGCAAGTTATGCATTCCTTCAATAAAAGATTGGTATTAATTTGCGAGTCCTAAGAAACTCTGCAAGGTTGTTACATTATCGGGTGCTGGCATATTTTTTATTGCCGCAGATCTGTCCGGGTCTGGACGTCGTCCATGTTTGTTTATTATGTGTCCAAGATACTTAATCTCGCTCATACAAAAGTCACATTTACTTTCTTTTACTTTAAAGCCGAATTCTTGTATTCGAGTAAATACTTGTTTCAAATGTTCCTTATGTTCTTCTAGGGATTTGCTCCTGACAACAATGTTGTCCAGGTATGCACATGCGCACTCAATACCACTTAGCATGGTGTCCATCGCTTGCTGAAAGATGGCAGGCGCTACTTTGATGCCAAAAGGCAATCGGTTGTATTTGTATAATCCCTTATGCGTATTGATGCATAGTATTTTTGAGCAATTCTCCTCGACCGGTATTTGCAAATACGCGTCGCTCAAATCTATCTTGGAGAAGATATTACCCCCATTCAACTTCGTGAATATTTCCTCTGGGCTTGGTAGGGGGTAATGGTGATCTTTTAATAGGGAGTTGACCCCGGTCGAAAAGTCTGCGCACACTCTAACTTCGTCATTCTTTTTCTTTACGTATACGGTGGTGGCTGCCCACTCGCTGTGTTCTATTTTTGATAGAATTCCCGTCTGTTCCAATCTATTTAATTCTTTATCAATCTTTTCCAACCCAGCGAACGGAACATTTCGCTTTTTTCTAAAAATTGGGCTGGCGTTTTCTTTAAGTTCAAACGAGGCCTTGAATTTATTACAGCGACCTAAGTTAGTCGTGAATGCCTCAGGAAATAATTCTTTTAAATCGTCTTTTATATTTACTGTTGTTGGAGAAGAACATTCTAATTTTTTACAGAATGTATTGATTGGCTTATCCCATAGTCCGAATTTCTCAATTAAATCTATTCTAAACAGATTTTCACTATTTTTTAGTACGAATATTTTTAATTTCTTCGAAATCCCTTTCAATTTTATCGGGAGGACAACTTCTCCTTCAAATTTTATACCCCCACCAGTTACCCTCCGGGCTGCTTTACTAGTTTTCATCATGGCCGGTTTTCCCAACTTTTTCCACGTATTCAGGTTTATAATAGAAACATCGGAGCCGGAGTCGAGTTGTAACTTTATTGATGTTTTAAATATTTCCACTTTTACGTATTTTCGCCGATCTTTGTCTAATTTTGTATTTGATTTTGTTTGCCGTACTCTCTTTCTGGTGTAATCTTTATATCTGCAGCAATCGCTTTTGTGTCCCACCTTCTTACAAATGTAGCATTTTTTCTTCTTATAAGGACAATCTGATTCCCAATGCTTTTCTGCACATCTCTTACAGTTATATCTAGGAAGAGGCTTGTTATATTCTGTACTATATTTATGGTTATTATCTTTGGAATATCCCGTTCCATTGCTTTTCTTTGTAAAGTTCTTGGTTGGTGCGTATGGTTTTCTAACTTTTCTTACATATGCCACTCCGGATTCTTCTATATTTTTTAAATACTTTTTTAGTGTAATAGCCCTTTCACAGTCCTCTGCTAGTTTCTGGAGGGTTAAATCTTGCTCATATTCCAGCTTAGACAACACTCGTTTGCGTATTTCTGCATTTTTCGTGGAAACTAACCCTTGAACGAAGATTAGACATTTAAAATCTTCTACCGTTAGTTCTGCAAGCTTAAAATTATCGCAGTTTTTATTGACAACTGATGCGTATGTCAAATAATCTTGGTTGTCCATCTTTCTTAGATTCATGCACAACCATCTTTTATGAAAAAGAGATATATTTGGATTAAATAATTCTTTTAGTAATTTTACAGCTTCCATGAACTCTAATTCCGCAGTTTTTTTAGGTAATATGTAATCTACGAATTTGCTGTGTTCTGATGTACCCAATTTTCTGAGTTTATTAATTATTATATGTATTAATTATTATATGTGTTTATTATTATATGTATTAATTATAATATGTATTAATTATTTTATGTATTAATTATAATATGTATTAATTATTATATTTATTAACTATTATATGTAATAATTATTATATGTATTAATTATTATATGTATTAATTATTATATGTATTAATTAATATATGTGTTAATTATAATATGTATTAATTATTATATGTATTAATTATTATATGTGTTAATTATTATATGTGTTAATTATTATATGTATTAGTTATAATATGTATTAATTATTTATGTATTAATTATTTTATTTATTAATTATTATATGTATTAATTATTATATGTGTTAATTATTATATGTAATAATTATTATATGTGTTAATTATTGTGTGTAATAATTATTATATTTATTAATGTTATATGTGTTAATTATTATATGAAATAATTATTATATGTATTAATTATTATATGTATTAATTATTATATGTATTAATTATAATATGTATTAATTATTATATGTATTAATTATAATATGTATTAATTATAATATGTATTAATTATTATATTTATTAACTATTATATGTAATAATTATTATATGTATTAATTATTATATGTAATAATTATTATATGTATTAATTATAATATGTATTAATTATTATATGTATTAATTATTATATGTGTTAATTATTATATGTGTTAATTATTATATGTATTAATTATAATATGTATTAATTATTTATGTATTAATTATTTTATTTATTAATTATTATATGTATTAATTATTATATGTGTTAATTATTATATGTAATAATTATTATATGTGTTAATTATTGTGTGTAATAATTATTATATTTATTAATGTTATATGTGTTAATTATTATATGAAATAATTATTATATGTATTAATTATTATATGTATTAATTATTATATGTAATAATTATTATATGTGTTAATTATTATATGTATTAATTATTATATGTTATAATTATTATATGTATTAATAATAATATGTATTAATTATTATATGTCTTATTTATTTTATGTATTAATTATTATATTTATTAATTATTATATGTATTAATTATCATATGTAACCATTATTATATGTATTAATTATTATATGTAATCATTATTATATGTGTTAAGTATTATATGTATTAATTATTGTATGTAATCATTATTATATGTATTAATTATTATATGTAATAATTATTATATGTATTAATTATTATATGTATTAATTATTATATGTAATCATTATTATATATATTAATTATTATATGTAATAATTATTATATGTATTAATTATTATATGTATTAATTATTATATGTAATCATTATTATATGTATTAATTATTATATGTAATAATTATTATATGTGTTAATTATTATATGTATTAATTATTATATGTAATCATTATTATATGTATTAATTATTATATGTATTAATTATTATATGTGTTAATTATTATATGTATTAATTATTATATGTAATCATTATTATATGTGTTAATTATTATATGTAATTATTATTATATGTAATAATTATTACATGTATTAATTATTATATGTATTAATTATTATATGTAATCATTATTATATGTATTAATTATTACATGTAATCATTATTTCATGTGTTAATTATTATATGTATTAATTATTGTATGTAATCATTATTATATGTATTAATTATTATATGTATTAATTATTATATGTAATCGTTATTATATGTATTAATTATTATATGTAATCATTATTATATGTATTAATTATTGTATGTAATCATTATTATATGTAATCATTATTATATGTAATCATTATTATATGTATTAATTATTACATGTAATCATTATTATATGTATTAATTATTATATGTATTAATTATTATATGTAATCATTATTATATGTATTAATTTTTATATGTAATAATTATTATATGTAATCATTATTATATGTAATCATTATTATA
>NC_136519.1:73575760-73580760 GCF_053919585.1 Euprymna scolopes
CAAACCTCTTTCTATATATATTTATACGTATATACATTTTTTAAAAACATTTGCCTACCAAGCTCCTCTGTCAGTTTTTCGACTACATACATGGAACTTAATAATATAGGGTATTCGAACTCATGCGAAACTTTTTATTTGGACTTTAACCGGGCAAAATCGATGCAAAAGTGTGAAAATTAAAGAAATGAAATTTGCCAGGTGAAGGTCGAGCGACGGCATTACGACGGAATATGCATACGTAACGTAATACCTATTGGTTGATATTTTAATTTTTAGACTTGCAGCAAACCTGTCTTCATAGCTAAGGCATTAACGTAAAAGGAAAAGGTAAATCGTAAGCTAAAAGTTTTGGTTTCGATTCTCGGTGGTGACTCACGAGTCATATTTATTTTAACTTTTAAAATCATTACTATATATTAAGGCCTAATATAATATAATAATAAATACGAAGTCTGCGTTAAGTAAAATATCATATTTAAACATATTTTACGACCGGACAATGCCGGGCACCCTGCTAGCATATAGAGGGTTAGAGCTGTCGACTGTCAACGCGACGGTTGTAGGTTCGATCCACGGCTGGGGAAAGGTGTATGTCTAGCCGCACTGATGAGTTGTGATACAACGAAACAGTACTATATGTGGATGACAAATATATATATATATATATATATATATATATATATATATATATATATATATATATATATATATATTTGAGGTTGCTATTTTCCAAAGGTAGCGTAGCCAGTGAAATATAACGAGGTTCATACAAGAGTGCTCAATACAGAAGTAGAGCAGGTTACATTTGTCTTTACATAAGCAGTAGTTTGTTGCTACACAGTTATGAGCATGTTTAGGTCTACTAGTATTTACTAACTAGAGACCTACGAGAATGAATAAACTAATAAATTCGCACCCAATTCAACCCTGTTCTTCATACTCATGATAAAAAAAAGCCTTCTTTTGCAGAGGATAAATTTTCGCTCTTCATTTAGAATTCCGTTTTCGAAAATAAGGGTTGTTGCCTAATGAGGTCTCTAATTAGTAAATACTAGTAGACCTAAACATGCTCATGACTGTGTAGCAACAAACTACTGCTTATGTAAAGACAAATTTATATATATATATATATATATATATATATATATATATATATATATATATATATATATATATATATATATTACCCCCTCCCCTTTTTGGGGAGAGCACTGTCGTAGATGATTTCACCTGTTACTTAATTGGCTGTAAATACGAGGCTTGGTGTTTGTTTATAAACAAAGACAAGCGGTCTGAGCACTATAAAAGTGGTAGACGAATGTTTGTTTGAAATGGACATTTGTTGAAGTCATATGGGCGCCGCCCCCGTGGGTCGATAGGTAGAACTATAAATGCGATGGTTCTAGATTCTATCCTCGGTTAGGGAAAGGTTCTAGTCTAGCCGCACTTATAATTTGTGATACAACGAAACAGTACTATTATATTTTACTCACCTTCACCCCAAGCAAGGCATAACTCTACTTGGACTTAAAGGGCTACTAATTGGGACCCAGCCTTAGAAAGATTAACAAGATGTTTGTTTACATTACATTTAAACTTTTGCACATCAGTGCAGTTACTGCAGTTTGTGGGAGAGAACCTATCAAAATGTTCGATTAAAAACGGAACTCAAATTATAAGCGAACTGTTTAATAATATATGTGTGTTACAGAAGATCAGAAAACCATGGGTACCGTCGGTTTCAAACTCAGCACAAAAGAGATCAAAGGAAATAAAGAGTGGTTACTTTTGTGTTGCATTCGAAACCAACGGTACGGATAGTTTTCTGACCTTCCGTGATACACACATGCACACACACACACACACACACACGCGCGTGCGCACGCACGAACACATATTTGCTATCAATCAATTATAGTTACATATAAAATATATGAGTGTGTGTGAGTGCAAACGTGTATGTGTGGAAGAAGGCGTTAATTGAGGCGAGGTTTGTACTCAGCGGAAAAAAAAAGAAGGATTGGATTTGATGAATAGAATAAAACTGAAAAATAAAAATACGATGAAGAAAGAAAAGACGTGTCCGCCATGATGGAAATCAGAAAGAAATAGCTTTCATTTTTTTCTTGCCTTCTCTCCTTCCATTCTCCCACTCCCACTCCGGCTTTTCATATATCTCCCACTTCTCCTCAGCGCTCCTCCAATCCACGCGTGCGTAGGAGAGAGAAGGCCGGTACCTTTTATTCAACATTTTCACAGAGAGAAAAGATAGGGGAGAAAAAAAAAAAAAAAAAAGAAGAAAAACCTGAACAGACAGACGTCAGATATTGTGCCTTTTAAAAGTACGGCAGACCTGAAACGAGAAGTTATTTCAGCCATTAACACACACACACACACACACACACACACACACACATAAGACTGTATGCGTACACAAAAGCTTTATAGCAAGCCAAGTCGGACTGCAAATCTAACGCTACGACTACTGTCTTATTTTCAAAGATGGCGTTGCAGAAAAAGCAGAAGCAATTTTTTTCCTATTTCAAACTGACCCGTTTTTGTCTTTAATTTTAGTCAAATCGCTTTGAAATATATTCACACGCACACACTTTATATATATATATATATATATATATATATATATATATATATATATATATATATATATATATATATATATATATATACTCTTACATACATATTAATGTGAAAAATGTAAAAATGTTTATATAATTCTATTTGTTTATGTCAAGAAATGAGAATGTCGTGAAATAAGTATTTTTTTAAACAATAGAATTTTCGATCGTTATCTTCAGTCTTTTTCAATTTGTGTGTATACACACACACACACACACACACACACACACACACACACACACACACACACACAATAAAATATAACGAAATGTGGCACGGAGATACAATCAAGTTTTATCTGTCCGTTAAATAAAATTAATTCTTGGCTGCTCAACCACGCATCAATGTTTTAATAAATTATGTTTGTTTGTCGACATACGATCTACTCTTCGACGCGTTTGTTAATTCAGAAACAAAATGTCTGTTCCAAATGAAATATCGCATTACAATTAGCTAAAAACATAAATTGTAATTTTGCTCTGTAACTGCGTACTTTCTGGCTGGATGTACAAGTTCGAAATATTTACTAAGGACAACTTAAACAAATACGGGAACATTAATTGTCCACACCCCTCTGTCTGTTTTTCTGTCTGTCTCTCTTCCCCACTCTCTCCTTCCTTCTCTCTCTCTCCCTCTCTCTCTCACTCTCTCTTACTCTCTGTGTATAAACAGATATGAAGACTAGAATTCTTGCAGTCAGTTCGTTAAAGTTATATTTTTGTATTCTTTTTTCCATCTAAAATCCTGTTTAAGTTATTTCTCTTTTTTCGTTTTAACATAGATTTTTATATTTACCTATTTAGCATATTAAACTATCTAATATATTAAACTTGCTCCTTAGTCTCTCTCTCTCTCTCTCTCTCCATCTCTCTCTCTTTCTCCCCCTCCCCCTTTCTTTCTCACACACACACACACACACACACACACACACACACACACACACACACACGAACTCTATCGATCCACTGTGCACACTGCACTGCTGCTTCCCCCGCGCTCTCTGACTAATCTGGAAAGACGACGACGACTGTTATTATTATTATTATTATTATTATTATTATTATTATTATTATTATTATGACATATTTTGTTGGAGGGTTGCCATAGCACGGCGAAGACTGATGCAAGAGGTCTTCGAAGAATGAACACACAGCCAACTCATTAAAATTCAGGCTGGCAAACGCACACAAAAACACACATACGAACGCACGCACGCGGGAACGTGTGCGTGCGTATACACTTATTAATCATGCTTTCTGCTATCCTACATACCCACGTATACATCTGTAACACCTCAATTCTCTCTCTCTCTCTCTCTCTCTCTCTCTCCTTCTATCTATCTATCTATATATCTATCTATCTATCATTTCTCTTACTCTTCTCTCTCCTCCCTTCATGTCTCTCTCTCTCTCTCTCTCTCTGTGGGTTCGTAATCGATATATTTGATACCGTCGAATTGTGATTTCATCGCATATGATCATATCTATCACATTTATTCATACTTATATTGCTGGAAAGAACAAGGGTACCCCCCCCTCCCCAAACGGATATCAGTTAAATGGTAAACGGTGTTTGATTAATTTTATACAACGAATTGTTTATGGTATTATTATGGAATTGGTATAGTGCTTCTTCGCTATTAAATAATAATAATAATAATAATAATAATAATAATAATAATAATAATAGTAATAACAATAATAATAATAATAATAATAATAGCAATAATAATAATAACAATAATAACAATAATAATAATAATAACAATAATAATAATAATAATAATAACAACAACAACAATAATAATAATAACAATAATAATAAAAAATAATAATAATAATAATAACAACAACAATAATAATAATAATAATAATAGCAATAATAATAATAATAATAACAATAATAATAATAATAGCAACAATAATAATAACACAACAACAACAATAATAATAATAATAATAATAATAACAATAATAATAATAATAATAATAATCGCAACAATAATAATAGCAACAACAACAACAACAACAACAATAATAATAATAATGATAATAATAATAATAATAATAATAACAATAATAATAATAATACTAACAATACTACTACTACTACTACTACTACTACTACTACTAATAATAATAATAATATGCAAAACACATAGGAACATCACACGGAATCATGAAACTGAAACTGTATAATTGAAAAATACCGCCCCCCCTTTTTATGAGAGTCACTAAAAGCAGGCATCACACCAAATAATGAGGGTTAAGTAGGATAGAAAGACCAGGGAGAGAAAGCACTAGACAGACCTCCGCTGGAGGAGTGCAAATAGGACTGGGGCCTTGGGGAGGCTTATTGCC
>NC_136519.1:73585760-73588260 GCF_053919585.1 Euprymna scolopes
ATCAGTAAGATACTAGCAGGCCGCCTGGCGTTGCCCGGTCGTAAAATACGCATAATTATTATATTTTAATTAATGCAGACGTTTTGTTTATTGTAAACAGAGATACCGTAGGTATTAAACGTAACATCAAATTCTTTTTTAAAAAAAACCAAAAAAAAAAAAAAAAAAAACCAAAAAAACAAAAAGAAACTAAGACATGTGCATGCGAGTATTATGTTTTTTTTCTAAGCAGTTCACTTCTTGTAAGTGAAAAAAAAAAAAAAACCTACTCCAGCTAAGATCGAAACCAAAACCTAAAAATAGTGAGTCAAGTACGATAACTAATAGGCCAGCTTGACACGTTCTTTAAGTCCGTAGATTAAAAATCCGTTGAGTATATAGGTTGAGAAGTGTCCTAACACATACACACACATTCTCACTTTTATAGAGATATAGATAAGGCTTAAGCTTACCGGGTCTTAAGAATGGGTTGAAATTCATGATGGATGAAGTAATTTCCAAAACAGAATAGTTTTGCACCAGTTTTATGTTTCCTTCGGGAGATTTAAATAAAGACATAATTATACTAAACCGTATTTCTACAATAGTTTTTCGTCTTTTCATCAAAGTTCATTATATGATTTGGATTTTAGAAAAGGTCCAAAGTGGAGGCTCAAGCGGTCTCAATAAAAATTTGTAATTCAGGGAATCTAGCTTAATTACATACAGCATAATCATGTTGACCTATCCGTTGCCATGACAACGATTATCAACAATCTCCCCCCCCACTCTCTGTCCGTGTCTAAATCTAAACGCAGATTCCATGAAAAAAAAACCTTTTTTCTTAGAACTAGCCCGCCTATGGAACTTTGTGCCGCTGGCCTGCTTTCCAGCTGACTACAATATGGGCGTCTTCAAGTCCAATGTAAACAAGTTCTTGTTGGCCCCTAAAATAATCAAATTATACCAAATTCCCTCCACTAACGACTACTACGCTGTTGTACCGGTGAACACGTGCACACATTAATCCTTATCCTCGAATGGATTTCAGGCCTTGATAAGCGATGACTCCCTTGTGGAAAAAATTTAGCCTGGTAAATACCAGATGGCTGAATGTTTGAGAATACTAGGCGCTGTATGTAGGAGGACGTCGACACCTAGAAGTGTAAGAACCTTACGTTGTCATTTCCTCTAGCTGAGATAAATATGCGACTTGAATTTAATATTCCCGAGAAACTTCCTCTTTTGGAGGAGACTGGTTCAAGCCGTCTAGGGTGAATATCACTGGCATTGTTTAATTGGTGTCCAATGACTACTGATCAAAGTTAATGCAAATCTGAAATATTTGAATTGTCATATAGTAGATGGAAAGCCTTCGAAATACTCTTTCAAATCTCCCAGAATAAATAGAAATTTTCACGAATATATATTCATTTATGTGTGGTTATTATTCTTCAAATTTAACACAAAATAAAAATCAGAAGACTGACTTTTCCCATCTTTTAAACTCACTTTCATGAAAGTAAAAGAAAAACAAAACAAAACCAAATGTGGGCCGCTTTATCATCAGAAGCTGTACTGTTTAGGTTATAATAGTCGGTTAATAGTTTAGGAATGAACCCTGTCCATAGCAATACAGAAAACATATAAAGATCGAAATATAAATATTAGTGTTTCGTATTAAATAAACATAATCTCAAAAAAACAAAACAAAACAAAACAAAACAAAAAACCCAAAAAACAAATAAAATATTAATAATAATAATAATAATAATAATAATAATAATAATAATGATAATGATAATAATAATAATAATAATAATAATAATGATAATGATAATAATAATAATAATAATAATAATAATAATAATAAATAGTTTTCAATAATACATTCTTTGATACTTTAAAGAAGAAATGTAGATATATTTTTTTAATATTATCATTTATATTTTTTATAACTTACTACCTATGTATTGCGCACTGTTGAAGTAATTACTTAAAATTATACTTTCGTATATTCATTTATGTGATTAAATAAAGTAGTTATATATATATATATATATATATATATATATATATATATATATATATATATATATATATATATATATATCCATTGACACGTGTCTCGTCGTCTACGACGAAACAAATGTCAGTGGATAATTATATTTTAAAAACAATATATATACCCCTCCCCATGTGGGGATACCAAATTGGTTGAAGGGAAAATTATTCCCAACTCGCATTTAGGTAAAAATGCATTTTCGTAAATAACTGAATTCATTCAAAAACGTATCGCAAAAACAAAAAAGAAATAACACACACATACACACACACACACACACACACACACACACGCATATATATATATATATATATATATATACATTTCCATACTACTACTTTGTACCGATTTTCCAATACCAAAACGTTCTTTAATTGTTTTTTTTTTATTTGATTTTGTTTAAAGCAAAATCTCCCATTGCTGGAACCTGAAGTCCCACCTAACTAATATTCAAAA
>NC_136519.1:73593260-73630760 GCF_053919585.1 Euprymna scolopes
GGAATTGTCTCCCGTTTTTCTGATTTCAAGCTGACTACAATATGGTTGTCTTCAAGTCTAACGTAAACAAGTTTTTTTTGAGCTGTTCCATATAAGTTAACAAATTTACCGAATCTCCATTACTAACGGTTACTATATTGTCCAATTTCTACTGTACCCTCTTTAACCCTTATCCTCGAGTGGCCTCTTGGCCTTGATTAGTGGTGATGCCTCTCTCTCTCTCTCTCTCTCTCTCTATATATATATATATATATATATATATATAATATAAAGCTGAACGTCTGTGTGTGTGTCTGGTCACGAATAGGCTCCTATATGGTTGACTATTATAGAAAACTGATCACATATAATGATAGAAGATATATCGAGACACAGAAATGGATATGTTTGATCTGGCAGAACGGGGTTCATTAAACTTGAAGCGTCTGCGTTCGCGCCTGGTCCACAGAGTATGGAAATAAAAAATTTATAAATAAAAAAAAAATGTTTACAAGTGTTTTTAATATAGATGTGCACAATAATACTTTGATAAGTATGTTTTAACTTAAATAGTGATGGTATAATAAAATTGTGGGGACTGCGTTCGCGCCTGGTCTCCATAGAATGGAAATAGGCACAAACTTTAATAAAGACTTTTCATATCTATCTGCGTAAGTATATTTTGATAATTATTTTTCAGTTTGAAGAAATATGGTATAATAAAATTAGGGGGTGTTTGTTCGCGCCTGACCTCCATAGAATGGAAATATGTCACAAAGTTTAACAAGGTTTTTTTAATATAGATCCACAGAATATTGTGATAAGTGTTTCAGTGTGAACAGGTATGGTATAATAAATTATGGGGTTTATCTATTTTATTTTTATTTTCATCATATTTTGCTTTGGTTTTGATACCCCCAAATTCGAAGGTATCTCCTTACAACCCTTCCTTTTCATAACCTATCATACTTTCATAAATCAGAGTCCATTTTCTGTAGGCTGTTTTTGAATCCTGTCAACGACGGGTACCTTTGTTATATATATATATATACCGGTCAAAGTTAGTTTCAAAGAGTGTTTTTTAGTCCATATGGGGAGGACCGGTCACAGTGAACAACTTACAGTTGGAGACAGAATGTCTAAACACTGAACACACGCATCGCACCACTATGAAAAACATATTTAATATCAGCGGAGGCATATCTACAAACTCCCATTTAAAAGAAAAACTTTTTACGAAAATATCTGAAGAGAGCACACCCTAAGCTCGAAACGCGTTATAAAAATATTTAAAAATAAAAATATGATGAAAACCTTTAAAAAAAACCCACAATTGTTGATGGCTACACTCTTTTAAATATACATTTTTTCTCTCGTTGGAACTACACAACCATCACTTTAAATATATATATATATATATATATATATATATATATATATATATATATATATATATATATATATATATATATATATATTGGGCACTTTCAGGTGCTCTATGTGTTCTCCCCTTATCTGGACATTGCTTCCAGTCGCCCTGGACTTCTCTTTGCCACTGGATTCAGGCAGTGCCGATTCAGGAGAAGTGTAGTTGGAGATTGCGCCACCCTTGCCTTACAATGACACAGGTAAATGTGCCCCTTATTTGGGCCATCCTTTGTTTTTCGAGACTGAACGAAGGTAATATATATATCACCGAAGTGAAGCAATGTTAAGTCGGGTCAGTACTAGATTGGTGACCAACTTGGGAATACCAGGCACTGTATGTATGAGGCCATCGCAACCCCTCCCTGTAAAAATTGAAAAAAAAAAAAAGAAGTAACGTTGTAATCTCTTCTAACGGGGATATACACACGCCTAAGGGCCATTTATGAATTTCATACTCCCATGAAACTTTCTCCTTCGGAGGAAGCTGGTTAAAACTGCCTAGGGTTAATGCTGCAGTTTCCAGGGTTTTTTTTTCAGAAGGCTTCCTTCTGTCTTGACAGACAATGGATACCCGGAGTAAGGGTGCCTACGCATGAAATGTTTGTGGCAAGAGTTGCGCAATCGCAACCACACCTCTCATGAATCGACATTGTTGAATACCATTGGCAAGTGGGGGTTCAGAACGACAGGAAACAATGGCGAGATAAGCAGAAAGCACATACGACGCCTATAATTCCCAAATGGTCACCCATGGTACTAGTCAGGCTCAACATTACTTAACTTCAGTCATTTGACGGGAACCTGTGTAACAACGTGATTATGCAGTATTTTTCAGAAGTAAAATATTGCAAATTAATGAACAGTTATGAGCAATGATGCGAATCTCATACAGACCAGGCAATTCTGCGTCACGACGTTTCCTGAGCTCTATTCAGAAGTCGAACACCATTATCATCAGAGCAGTGACAAGGGCTCAGTAGTTAACGGCACCGACTAACCTACATGCGACAAATGCGAATCCAGTTCATTCCACACTTTAACTTAGTTTTGTTGGCAACCTTGACGGAAGTAATCGAAGTCTTTTTATAAATATTTCTAACTAAAAAGATAGCGGGGAAACGAATGCCAACAAAAATCGAAATGAATAAATAAATTATGGGGAACAATAAAAACAACAACACTCATCATCATCATCATCATCATCATCATCATCATCATCATCATCATCATCATCATCATCATCAGCAGCAGCAGCAGCAGCAGCAGCAGCAGCAGCATCGTTGTCATTATCATCCCAACAACAACATCGATTTGTACTACATAAAATAATCGTGAAGTGAAGACCGAACATAGAAAGTTATCGCTTGTCTATTCTACTTATCATCGCTTTGCCATACGTGTCTGTTTTTGGCCGAAGTAGTTGCGATCTTGTGTTAACTCAAGACGAATCTACTTGTACATGGAACACAATGAAGAATTGTTGCAGTTTCAAAGGTTTTATTTGGAAGAAAATGTCTGTTAACGAGGGGGGAGAGACGAAAAGTAGAGGCTAAAATTAATTCCTTCTTACTTATTCTTCTAATTAGCTATTGAGAAACAAATGGCAGACGTTCGTTCAGATTCTCTCTACATCTTCAAATGTATGTTGCTTCTTTCGCTTCCAGGCTTTGACTCTTGGAACTCTGTTCTGTACCCTAAACATGTGACCATTTCTATCTAATCAGTTATCACATGACTTTCCTGCGTGTTTTGTCCCGGGGGCTGACCTTTTAACTCTCACCTCAATCACGTATGCTGCACTTGGTATATTTCCGTTTGCCGCCAGGTGATCCTAACATGTACATTATATAACCCTCACTGAAATACATACTAGTTAATATAATCTCTAATTACCAACGCAGGGTCCTATGTGTAGCGTCATTGACATGATTACTTTTCAACAATTCAAGCAACGCAAATCAGATGCAACATCTGGCAATTTTCTCTTCGCAGCTTACAACCACGACACGTGGGTGTATGCTGCGGCTTTGGAACTAATATTTCGCCATATAATGTCAATTATAATCATTTCATGTATGTATATGAAATGATAGGAGGAGAAATAATATTGTATGTGTCAATTTTCAGTATTTAATTAAACAGTGCTCAATACATGAGTAGAGTTAGGAAGTAATTAAGATGTACAGAATCTTTTGCGTTTCATCTCCGTAGATAATCGTCAGGCTAGAATGCAATTTCAGCCTGACGAGTCCCTCAGAGTCCAAAAATTTGAATGTATATATATATATATATATATATATATATATATATATATATATATATATATATATAAGTATACAAGTTGGCCGTAGTTTTGCTTTGCGTCTTTCCAAGAAGACATCAGGAGGGCTACATAGTAGCAGCGATGAATCCAAGGGAGCTGTATGTACCCAGGGTGGAAGAGAAAGGTGCCCACTTATGTAGTCAGGACTGGGACACGTAGGGTATGAGGGGTTACAAAAACATTTGAGTATGTTTTCGCTAGACTAGAATGTGATTTGATATTAAAACAAAAATATCAAATCACATTCTAGTCTAGCGAAAACATACTCAAATGTTTTTGTAACCCCTCATACCCTACGTGTCCCAGTCCTGACTACATAAGTGGGCACCTTTCTCTTCCACCCTGGGTACATACAGCTCCCTTGGATTCATCGCTGCTACTTAGCATTGGTTTCGTGGTGTATTATTTGTGTGTTACTGGCAAGAATTTCTCTTGCTTCCGAGGAGGAACATATATGTTCTTTTTTTTCTTTTTTTTTTTATAAATGTTGTAATATTGCATTGGATTCTGTATTATGCATGGTTAGGCCACAGGGTGGTTACAGCTCGCATCGTTGTTAGTTTTGATGGACAGGAGCTAGCTTCGATGGGGCTTTTTGTGGCTTAGTAGTCTTTGTGTGTCTGTTTCTACTTTCAGTGGGTCAGCTATTTGGAGCTGACGAGTGTTCATTTCTGCAAGGTAACAAAAGAAAAAGTAATGAAATTTATGCGAAAAAGAAAACTTAATTGAATATTGCTAACTGGAACATAAGGACACTTCTTGATATGAAAGAGTGTGTTAATCCAGAACAGAGAATAGGTATTGCTGCTTGTGAATTAGCTACAACGTAAGGATTACTACTTTATCTGAGGCTCGTTGTAGTACTGTAGACCAACTTATTGAAAAGAAAAAGGTGTAGGCAACACTTTGGTTTCTGGAAAGGCAAACCCAAGAGAGTAAAAAAGGGAAGGAGGAGGAGTTGGTTTTGTTATCAGGACAAAGATCACAGAACAATCTTGTGGAATTAGTGATCGAATCATGTTACTAGTGATACCTTTACCTTGTAATCGTTACGCGCCAGTTATCCCAGTATATGCTCCTACTGTGAATAGGATTCAAGATGTCGAAATGGGGTTTTATCAAGATCTAGGGAACTGTATCAAAGGGATGCCAAGAACAGATAAGATTGTTCAGAAGTGACTACAAAACATTGGATGTCTTAGGCAAATAAGACATAGGAAAGGCAAATGATAATGGTATTTGTTGCAATATTTTTTTTATATAAATAGAGAGTACTAGACTACCCGTGACCCGTTGGGTCAGTATGTTATATTAGCTATGGAATTCATGTATGAGCGTGACACTTGTGACGTAAAAAAAATAGTTTTTTTTTTGACATAACAGAAACATTTCTATGAAAGTATATTAAAATGAAAAATCACGGACGGATCACTCAGACATCAAAAAAAAAAAATCCTCCCGATTCGTGTAAAGTTACCTATTTTTCCGAATAATCGCACAAAAATCGAAAATTAAACATGATTTTCCTACGAATCGAACGCCGACGAAATCATTTAGCAGCAAAAACGCACATGAACCTACCAATGAGAAATATAAGAATGAAAAACCCATATTGGAATCCTTCAACCAAGTTATATAAACTTAAAATCTAAAGAAAAAAAAATAATAATAATAAAACCTGAAGCAAAAATATAAAACCTAAATAAATAAAATAAAATAAAACTAATATTGAAATAGATTAGTAAATGTGTCAACAAATTCACATTTCTCACACAACTATTTTGTATCTAGAAATGTAAACAAAAAATAAAAAAAAGAAGGAATGAAGGAAAAGGGACCGATAGAGAGTAGTAGTAATGGTAGTAGTAGTAGTAGTAGTAGTAGTAGTCTTGGCTTTACTACAATTGTTCTTGTGTTTGTCAACGGATTAAAGTTTTTTAGTTGTAAGAAAATAACGACAGTACAGTTGCAATAAAAATAGTTGCAAAACATCCCCACTCTTCCCATGTTAAATAATAATTTCGAAATAATAACGTTAGTATTCAGTGCGCAGGTCAAAATCTGCAAAAGAATCGATTTGTGCTTATTTGTTTACGTTGTTATGGGTTACTGTTTATGCGCGCATGCGCAAGCGGATGTCGTAAACCGGAAAGTGGGTTACATCACTCGTTACAAGGTCATTTGAGTTTTATAATTATGTAGATTATTGAAGAAAATTAGAAGATCTTACTTATAGACACTAGCGATAGGAACTGACGAATCAAATGGAGCCACATTCTGCTAGCAACCAACTAGAAACCGTAATTGCTCCATAAAAATATTGGACCTTCTAGAATTCTTTTAGAATACCCGCTCATAATTTTTCATGTCCACATGAGAAAGACCTTTTCCTTCAACATTTAAAAGTCCAAGACTTATATAGATCAGCTACCCTACCGAAAACTCTTTTTCATATTCAAGACTTATACAGATTAGCTACCCATCGGAAACTCTTCTGAAATTAAACTTGGCTTTCAATTCAAAACGTCATGAGCCCGGCAAAAGAACTTTACTTCAATGGACCGGAATCGAAATTTAAAGAGTGGCAAGTAAAATTCTTGGGTTATTTACAACTTCAAAAGTTACACAAAGTCATTTAGTCACAACCCGAATATAGAAACCACCCTGTATTTATTGAAAAAAACAAAAAAAAACACACACACACACACAAAAACACAACTGTTTTGCGAAATTAATACAGTACCTAGATGAAATCTATCTCTAATAATGCGAGAAGCCTTGGACGATGGCTGCAAAGCATTAAACATATTAAGAAAGCACTATTTATCGAAAGTAAAACCCAAAATTATCTCTTTATATACTGAACTGACATTTCTAAAGCGTACGAAAGTAGAGAATTATACAATAAGATATAAAACAACTGCAAATTTATTAAAAATGTCTGGCAAAGTGATTAACGATAACTTGTCGATCTTCATGGTCCTTAAAGAGTTGCTGAGTGATTTTTAAAGCCGTTTACAACCATTATAACCCAGAAAGAAAAATCCATGACTTTTAGTAAATTCAAGGCATTTTTTAATTTTATCATACTTGTAGATTCTCTGATCAATTTTCTATTTTTTATATCTCCTTAATATTTTTATAGCTCCTTAATATTTTTATAGCTCCTTAATATTTTTATAGATCCTTAATATTTTTCATAGCTCCTTAAAAATTTTTCATAGCTCCTTAATATTTTTATAGCTCCTTAATATTTTTCATAGCTCCTTAATATTTTTATATCTCCTTAATATTTTTTCATAGCCCCCCTAAAATTTTTTCTTAGCTCCTTAATATTTTTAATAGCTCCTTAATATTTTTTTATAGGTCTTTAATATTTTTTATAGCTCCTTAATATTTTTCATAGCTCCTTAATATTTTTATAGCTCCTTAATATTTTTCATAGCTCTATAATATTTTTATAGCTCCTTAATATTTTTATAGCTCCTTAATATTTTTCATAGCTCCTTAAAAATTTTTCATAGCTCCTTAATATTTTTATAGCTCCTTAATATTTTTCATAGCTCCTTAAAAATTTTTCATAGCTCCTTAATATTTTTATAGCTCCTTAATATTTTTCATAGCCCCTTAAAAATTTTTCATAGCTCCTTAATATTTTTATAGCTCCTTAATATTTTTCATAGCTCCTTAATATTTTTATAGCTCCTTAATATTTTTCATAGCTCCTTAAAAATTTTTCATAGCTCCTTAATATTTTTATAGCTCCTTAATATTTTTCATAGCTCTATAATATTTTTATAGCTCCTTAATATTTTTTCATAGCCCCTAAAAACTTTTTCTTAGCTCCTTAATATTTTATAGCTCCTTAATATTTTTCATAGCTCTATTATATTTTTATAGCTCCTTAATATTTTTTATAGGTCTTTAATATTTTTTATAGCTCCTTAATATGTTTTCATAGCTCCTTAATATTTTTTCATAGCTCATAAATATTTATTCATAGCTGCTTAATATTTTTATAGCTTCTTAATATTTGTTCATAGCTGCTTAATATTTTTATAGCGCCTTAATATTTTTCATAGGCCCTAATATTTTTTCTTAACCCCTTAAAATATTTTCTTAGCTCCTTAATATTTTTCATATCTCCTTAATATTTTTATAGCTCCTTAATATTTTTCATAGCTCCTTAAAAATTTTTCATATCTCCTTAATATTTTTTATAGCTCCTTAAAATTTTTTCTTAGTCCTTAATATTTTTTCATATCTCCTTAATATTTTTTAGCTCCTTAATATTTTTTCATATCTCCTTAAAACTTTTTCATAGCTCCTTAATATTTTTTCATAGCTGCTTAATATTTTTATAGCGCCTTAATATTTTTGATAGGCCCTTAATAGTTTTCTTAACCCCTTAAAATTTTTTCTTAGCTTCTTAATATTTTTTCCTATCTCCTTAAATTTTTTTATAGCTCCTTAATACTTTTTATAGCTCCTTAATATTTTCATAGCTCCTTAATATTTTTCATAGCTTTTTCATATTTTTATAGCTCCTTAATATTTTTCATAGATCCTTAAAAACTTTTCATAGCTCTTTAATATTTTTATAGCTTCTTAATATTTGTTCATAGCTGCTTAATATTTTTATAGCGCCTTAATATTTTTCATAGGCCCTTAATATTTTTTCTTAACCCCTTAAAATTTTTTCTTAGCTCCTTAATATTTTTTCATATCTCCTTAATATTTTTATAGCTCCTTAATATTTTTCATAGCTCCTTAAAAATTTTTCATATCTCCTTAATATTTTTTATATCTCCTTAATATTTTTATAGCTCCTTAAAATTTTTTCTTAGCTCCTTAATATTTTTTCATATCTCCTTAAAACTTTTTCATAGCTCCTTAATATTTTTTCATAGCTGCTTAATATTTTTTATAGCTCCTTAATATTTTTTCATAGCTGCTTAATATTTTTATAGCGCCTTAATATTTTTCATAGGCCCTTAATAGTTTTCTTTACCCCTTAAAATTTTTTCTTAGCTTCTTAATATTTTTTCCTATCTCCTTAAATTTTTTTATAGCTCCTTAATACTTTTTATAGCTCCTTAATATTTTTTCATAGCTCCTTATTATTTTTTCATAGCTGCTTAATATTTTTATAGCGCCTTAATACTTTTCATAGGCCCTTAATATTTTTTCTTATCCCTTAAAATTTTTTCTTAGCTTCTTAATATTTTTTCATATCTCCTTAATATTTTTTATAGCTCCTTAATATTTTTTTATAGCTCCTTAATATTTTTCATAGCTCCTTAATATTTTTCATAGCTCCTTAAAATGTTTTCATAGCTCCTTAATATTTTTATCATAGCTCCTTAAAATTTTTTTTAAAATGAAAAAAAAAAATGATTAGAGAAAATAACAAATTACCAAATATGATAAAATTCAAAAATTGACTACCTTATAACACCAAAATCAAGTTATACCTTCACATTGAAAAAAAAAAACCCCACAATTTTTTCTAAGAAAAAGACGGACAATCTGTTTACTAGCAAACACCTCTTCATTAGGTAACATGGATATGTTATCTAATAAATGGGTTTTTGCTAGTAAAAGATATTCATTACTGCAAGTTTTTATTCAATGCACAATTGCAACAGATTGTACATTCTTGATCAAGACATGGACATATTCTAGATTATGTCGTCATGCGTAAACTTGATAGTTGTGATATGTGTGATCTAGGAGTTGTGCAAGTTCCACTGATCTAAAACTAGTTCGTGAAAAACTTAAGTTGTTTATAATGGCAAAGATCAAAGCCGATGGTGTAAAAGTGCCTACACGAATTCATATCTCCAAATTACAAAATAAGGAAATGTTTGAAATTCCCAAGAACTCATTACTTAATATCGCATTTGATGGAACTTGGGAACGATTCAAGTCAAGTATACATAGCAAAGGAGCTTAAATTCTTGGTTTTAAGACAACCAAACAAAGGGATTGGTTTGATGAAAATGATTCCACAATCACCAATCTTTTGGGAGAAAAGGATCATGCGATATTTCTGTGTTCAAACAGATGAGCTAAAATAAAGAAGCAAAAAAAAAAAAAAAAATCAGCGTGAGACACGTCAAATAAAGAACACGTGTTGGGCCCAAATGTCAGCGGACATCCAGACAGCTTATGATCGCAAAGATCCAAAAACTACGTATAATAAAATCAGACAAGCTTTTGGAGAAAAGCTACTAATCATAGGACCTGTGAAATGGATGGTTCTACTCTTTGCGACAATGTTGAGAGGATTAAGCAACGATGGACGGAATATTTTAGGGATCGATTTGATAATCCATCTGAAATAAATGATATGATTATTGATTGTCTCCTTCAGAAGGAGGTTGTCGAGAATATGATAATTGACCCCCAACATTGTCAGGACAAAAGTCACAATTAAAGAGTTTAATACAGGAAACGCACCAGGACATGATGGAATACCCGTTTAATTGTTGTCGTTTGGAGGAGATAGGATTGCTAGCTTCATCCATGCACTCATTTTTTTTGAATAATGTTATCCATCAAGATTGGGTCGATGCAATAATGGTTCTAATTTATAAAAAAAAAGGGATCAAAATTTGAGTACGGTGATTATAGATGCATTAACTTACTTGAAGCAGTGCGAAACGTTCTGGCAAAGATTCTGCTAAATCGTTTGCTGAAATGGATTTGTCCATCTATCATCTCAGAGAATCAATCTGGTTTTAGATCTAGCCGCGGTACAATAGATATGATAATGTATGTGCGACAGTTAATGGAAAAATTCTGGAGCAGCGAGTGCCTTTGTTCCAAGTTTTTATCGAGCTGCAACCCATTCATCGTCTTGGAGTGATAAATCTTCGTCAAACAGGTATCAAGTCTCCCTCCAGGATGAGAAATTTCCAGATGGTCCAACATCGAAGAAGCAGAGGTAGGTTCTGAAAATACATGTCACACACACGACTCCCTTTATGATAATCAAACACACAACCATTTATATTAGAGACAATCATACGTACACGGAATCTTTTATGTTATACACCAAGCGTAAATGGTGCCCCTCCCTCGATGATAACCAATATATAACATATACAATTTGGTGCCGTAACTGACCAGACCACCTAGCAAGGGTGGGTTTAAAAGAAAAAAAGAAGAAAAAATGAAATGGATTTGTCCATCTATCATCTCAGAGAATCAATCTGGTTTTAGATCTAGCCGCGGTACAATAGATATGATAATGTATGTGCGACAGTTAATGGAAAAATTCTGGAGCAGCGAGTGCCTTTGTTCCAAGTTTTTATCGAGCTGCAACCCATTCATCGTCTTGGAGTGATAAATCTTCGTCAAACAGGTATCAAGTCTCCCCCCAGGATGAGAAATTTCCAGATGGTCCAACATCGAAGAAGCAGAGGTAGGTTCTGAAAATACATGTCACACACACGACTCCCTTTATGATAATCAAACACACAACCATTTATATTAGAGACAATCATACGTACACGGAATCTTTTATGTTATACACCAAGCGTAAATGGTGCCCCTGCCTCGATGATAACCAATATATAACATATACAATTTGGTGCCGTAACTGACCAGACCACCTAGCAAGGGTGGGTTTAAAAGAAAAAAAGAAGAAAAAATGAAATGGATTTGTCCATCTATCATCTCAGAGAATCAATCTGGTTTTAGATCTAGCCGCGGTACAATAGATATGATAATGTATGTGCGACAGTTAATGGAAAAATTCTGGAGCAGCGAGTGCCTTTGTTCCAAGTTTTTATCGAGCTGCAACCCATTCATCGTCTTGGAGTGATAAATCTTCGTCAAACAGGTATCAAGTCTCCCCCCAGGATGAGAAATTTCCAGATGGTCCAACATCGAAGAAGCAGAGGTAGGTTCTGAAAATACATGTCACACACACGACTCCCTTTATGATAATCAAACACACAACCATTTATATTAGAGACAATCATACGTACACGGAATCTTTTATGTTATACACCAAGCGTAAATGGTGCCCCTGCCTCGATGATAACCAATATATAACATATACAATTTGGTGCCGTAACTGACCAGACCACCTAGCAAGGGTGGGTTTAAAAGAAAAAAAGAAGAAAAAATGAAATGGATTTGTCCATCTATCATCTCAGAGAATCAATCTGGTTTTAGATCTAGCCGCGGTACAATAGATATGATAATGTATGTGCGACAGTTAATGGAAAAATTCTGGAGCAGCGAGTGCCTTTGTTCCAAGTTTTTATCGAGCTGCAACCCATTCATCGTCTTGGAGTGATAAATCTTCGTCAAACAGGTATCAAGTCTCCCCCCAGGATGAGAAATTTCCAGATGGTCCAACATCGAAGAAGCAGAGGTAGGTTCTGAAAATACATGTCACACACACGACTCCCTTTATGATAATCAAACACACAACCATTTATATTAGAGACAATCATACGTACACGGAATCTTTTATGTTATACACCAAGCGTAAATGGTGCCCCTGCCTCGATGATAACCAATATATAACATATACAATTTGGTGCCGTAACTGACCAGACCACCTAGCAAGGGTGGGTTTAAAAGAAAAAAAGAAGAAAAAATGAAATGGATTTGTCCATCTATCATCTCAGAGAATCAATCTGGTTTTAGATCTAGCCGCGGTACAATAGATATGATAATGTATGTGCGACAGTTAATGGAAAAATTCTGGAGCAGCGAGTGCCTTTGTTCCAAGTTTTTATCGAGCTGCAACCCATTCATCGTCTTGGAGTGATAAATCTTCGTCAAACAGGTATCAAGTCTCCCCCCAGGATGAGAAATTTCCAGATGGTCCAACATCGAAGAAGCAGAGGTAGGTTCTGAAAATACATGTCACACACACGACTCCCTTTATGATAATCAAACACACAACCATTTATATTAGAGACAATCATACGTACACGGAATCTTTTATGTTATACACCAAGCGTAAATGGTGCCCCTGCCTCGATGATAACCAATATATAACATATACAATTTGGTGCCGTAACTGACCAGACCACCTAGCAAGGGTGGGTTTAAAAGAAAAAAAGAAGAAAATATGAAATGGATTTGTCCATCTATCATCTCAGAGAATCAATCTGGTTTTAGATCTAGCCGCGGTACAATAGATATGATAATCTCTGTGCGAAAGTTAATGGAAAAATTCTGGAGCAGCGAGTGCCTTTGTTCCAAGTTTTTATCGAGCTGCAAAAAGCTTTTGATACCATCAGTCGCCATGCATTTTAGAAGATCCTTAGGAAACTACGAGACTGTCCTTCAAGTCTTGTGGAGTTGCTTCAGCAGTTACACCAAAACATGAAAAATACGAGTGGACTTTAATGGGTTTCTGTCTGATCCAATATTAGTTGATAACGGTGTGAAACAAGGTGATGTTTTTACCCCACATCATTCTTCGATATATTTCGCTGTGATTCGATTATATGCTTTTAACAATTCTGTGAAGTTTGATTTCGTACATCAGGTAAAATTTTTGATCTTAGACTTCTCAACGCCAAGTAAACAAGTGGAGCATGCGTAGTCCCCTCCCCTCTCCAGGGTACAGGGAACGAGGCATAAAAAAATGACTACGTTCAACAATTGCACCCCCCCCAAAAAAAAGTCCCCAAGAGACGTCAAATCCTGATGAAAATGAACAAACGGTGCAGTTTTAGGTCTTAACATATGTAAATTGGAGTTCTGCACCATGCAAAAAAAAAAAAAAAAGAAATGGCAAAGTCCATCATTTTCTCCCCCCTCCCTATTTAGCCCCAAAAGTCCCCAAGGCCTTAGCATATTTAAATTCTAGTTCTGCAACATGCAAAACTGCTAATAGATAGACATACACAGAAAATTATCGACAAATATGGTAAAATAATCTCAAAGTGGAGTGTTTTTATTAGCCCTAAAAGAACCCCTTGGGCACACCCAAAAGTTATCGTGAAGCATAAGACAAACAAAATAATACAGAAATCAGTTGGTTACAACTTTTCAGAAAATTTTTTAAAAATCGAAGTCATCAATTTTTTTTAAATAAGCACAAAAGTGTCAATTTTAGCGATTTTAACCCGAAAGGCATCCCTTCGGGGGCAACCGGAGTTTTCTCGGAAATCCGTTCTGTTAATTTTTTACTCATATCATGTTTAATGTTTGTGCAAATTTAAAAAAAAATTCCAAGGCGTAGTTATTGAAAAAAGTGCGGCAGACGAACGGACGAACGGACAAGGGGGAATTTACAGGTCCACTCTTCTTTTGTCGGGCGACCAAAAAAATCTTTTCAGAACTTTGTCCTTGAACTTTTAGATGGAGATGATGCAGACCTTGTTTCACATTCAGAAGAGAATATGCAATTGGTTATGAACAATGTAAAGCATTCGGACTAACCGTCAGCCGCAGAGAAAATATATGTTATGTATTCCCTTTCATTTTCGAATGTCATATATTGAACCAAACATCTGCGTTTATGATAAGAGAGTAAAGTTTAGAGACATTCTTTTTTATACATTAGTAAAAAAACATTGAGTAAGGACTTAACGCTTGATGTGGACATAAATCACGGAATAGCCAAACGCATTTTTGTTTTTGGCAATGGAGAAACGTGTATCGTTAGATCGGGGAAAGCTTAGTATTTATGAAGTATATGTGATCACTGTTCTGCTATATGGGACTTGGACAACATATAGAAGACAAAATATTGGAAAGGTTCCATCAAAGAGTTATTCGGAGAATAAGCAATCCTAAAGAACCCGTGGAAATTCCACGAAAGTTAAAAATGTTTGAAACACATTATGAAAAAAATGAATAAAAAAATAAAATAAAACAAACAACGACGCATTGAAAAAAATTTTAAAGCATTTTTTTTTTTAACGTTTTAAAGCTAAAAAGAATTGTATTTAAAAGACTTGGATTTTTCAATAAAAATTCAACAAACAACACATTGTTTAGCTTTGTTTTTGAATAATTCTTTTATAAATTATAAAAGACAGATGTCAATTCACGTAAACACATTTTTAAATTGAAGAATAAACTATAATAAAAAAAAAATTACAGTGTCCTCTGACGTTTTTAAAATTATAAAATAGCCAATTTGAAACCGTAAAGAGAAAGCCAAATTTGTTAAAATCTGTTTTGAAGTGGAAAATGTTTTGATGATTTTTATCTGACAAAGAGGGACTAAAAAGGGAGGTAATTCAGTTCTCATTAATTAATGTTTGCGATGATAATGTTCTTTTTATGTAGCACTGGACGAACGGGCAAGTAAATTAATATTTACATTAACTGGAAAATTCTAGAATTGATGTTATAGTTCTGCAACAGTAAAATAGCACCAGTATTGAAATGAAAATAATTCAAAACATTATTGAAATGAAAATAATTCAAAACAAATATTGAAATAAAAATAATTCAAAACAAATATTGAAATGAAAATAATTAAACACAGTACTGAAATGAAAATAACCCCAAAAAATATTGAAATGAAAATAATTCAAAACATTATTGAAATGAAAATAATTCAAAACAAATATTGAAATGAAAATAATTCAAAATATTATTGAAATGAAAATAATTCAAAATAAATATTGAAATGAAAATAATTCAAAACATTATTGAAATGAAAATAATTCAAAATAAATATTGAAATGAAAATAACCCAAAACAAATATTGAAATGAAAATAATTCAAAACAAATATTGAAATGAAAATAATTCAAAACATTATTGAAATGAAAATAATTCAAAATAAATATTGAAATGAAAATAATTAAAAACATTATTGAAATGAAAATAACCCAAAACAAATATTGAAATGGAAATAATTCAAAACATTATTGAAATGAAAATAATTCAAAACAAATATTGAAATGAAAATAATTCAAAACAAATATTGAAATGAAAATAATTCAAACAAAGTATTGAAATTAAAATGAATCAAAAAGTATTCAAATGAAAATAATTAAAAACATTATTGAAATGAAAATAACCCAACAAAATATGGAAATGAAAATAATTAAAAACATTATTGATATGAAAATAATTCAAAACATATTGAAATGAAAATAATTCAAAACAAATATTGAAATGAAAATAATTCAAAACAAATATTGAAATGAAAATAATTCAAAACATTATTGAAATGAAAATAATTCAAAACATATTGAAATGAAAATAATTCAAAACAAATATTGAAATGAAAATAATTCAAAACATTATTGAAATGAAAATAATTCAAAACATTATTGAAATGAAAATAATTCAAAACATTATTGAAATGAAAATAATTCAAAACAAATATTGAAATGAAAATAATTCAAAACAAATATTGAAATGAAAATAATTCAAAACAAATATTGAAATGAAAATAATTCAAAACATTATTGATATGAAAATAATTCAAAATAAATATTGAAATGAAAATAATTAAAAACATTATTGAAATGAAAATAACCCAAAACAAATATTGAAATGGAAATAATTCAAAACATTATTGAAATGAAAATAATTCAAAACAAATATTGAAATGAAAATAATTCAAAACAAATATTGAAATGAAAATAATTCAAACAAAGTATTGAAATTAAAATGAATCAAAAAGTATTCAAATGAAAATAATTAAAAACATTATTGAAATGAAAATAACCCAACAAAATATGGAAATGAAAATAATTAAAAACATTATTGATATGAAAATAATTAAAAACATTATTGAAATGAAAATAATTCAAAACATATTGAAATGAAAATAATTCAAAACAAATATTGAAATGAAAATAATTCAAAACAAATATTGAAATGAAAATAATTCAAAACATTATTGAAATGAAAATAATTCAAAACAAATATTGAAATGAAAATAATTCTAAACATTATTGAAATGAAAATAATTAAACACAGTATTGAAATGAAAATAATTCAAAAAAAAATATTGAAATGAAAATAATTCAAAACATTATTGAAATGAAAATAATTAAACACAGTATTTAAATGAAAATAATTCAAAACTAGTATTGAAATGAAAATAATTCAAAACAAATATTTAAATGAAAATAATTCAAAATATTATTGAAATGAAAATAATTCAAAACATTATTGAAATGAAAATAATTCAAAACATTATTGAAATGAAAATAATTCAAAACATTATTGAAATGAAAATAATTCAAAACAAATATTGAAATGAAAATAATGCAAAACATTATTGAAATGAAAATAATTAAACACAGTATTGAAATGAAAATAATTCAAAACAAATATTGAAATGAAAATAATTAAAAAAAAATATTGAAATGAAAATAATTAAACACAGTATTGAAATGAAAATAATTCAAAACTAGTATTGAAATGAAAATAATTCAAAACAAATATTGAAATGAAAATAATTACAAAATATTATTGAAATGAAAATAATTCAAAATATTATTGAAATGAAAATAATTCAAAACATTATTGAAATGAAAATAATTACAAAACATTATTGAAATGAAAATAATTCAAAACATTATTGAAATGAAAATAATTCAAAACATTATTGAAATGAAAATAATTCAAAACATTATTGAAATGAAAATAATTCAAAACAAATATTTAAATGAAAATAATTCAAAATATTATTGAAATGAAAATAATTCAAAACATTATTGAAATGAAAATAATTCAAAACATTATTGAAATGAAAATAATTCAAAACATTATTGAAATGAAAATAATTCAAAACAAATATTGAAATGAAAATAATTCAAAACATTATTGAAATGAAAATAATTAAACACAGTATTGAAATGAAAATAATTCAAAACAAATATTGAAATGAAAATAATTAAAAAAAAATATTGAAATGAAAATAATTAAACACAGTATTGAAATGAAAATAATTCAAAACTAGTATTGAAATGAAAATAATTCAAAACAAATATTGAAATGAAAATAATTCAAAACTAGTATTGAAATGAAAATAATTCAAAACAAATATTGAAATGAAAATAATTACAAAATATTATTGAAATGAAAATAATTCAAAATATTATTGAAATGAAAATAATTCAAAACATTATTGAAATGAAAATAATTCAAAACAAATATTGAAATGAAAATAATTCAAAACATTATTGAAATGAAAATAATTCAAAATATTATTGAAATGAAAATAATTCAAAACATTATTGAAATGAAAATAATTCAAAACATTATTGAAATGAAAATAATTCAAAACATTATTGAAATGAAAATAATTCAAAATATTATTGAAATGAAAATAATTCAAAATATTATTGAAATGAAAATAATTCAAAACATTATTGAAATGAAAATAATTCAAAACAAATATTGAAATGAAAATAATTCAAAACATTATTGAAATGAAAATAATTCAAAATATTATTGAAATGAAAATAATTCAAAACATTATTGAAATGAAAATAATTCAAAACATTATTGAAATGAAAATAATTCAAAACAAATATTGAAATGAAAATAATTCAAAATATTATTGAAATGAAAATAATTCAAAATATTATTGAAATGAAAATAATTCAAAACATTATTGAAATGAAAATAATTCAAAACATTATTGAAATGAAAATAATTCAAAACAAATATTGAAATGAAAATAATTCAAAACTAGTATTGAAATGAAAATAATTCAAAACATTATTGAAATGAAAATAACCCAAAATAAATATTAAAATGAAAATAATTAAACACAGTATTGAAATGAAAATAATTCAAAACAATATTGAAATGAAAATAATTCAAAACAATATTGAAATGGAAATAATTCAAAACATTATTGAAATGAAAATAATTCAAAACAAATATTTAAATGAAAATAATTCAAAACATTATTGAAATGAAAATAATTCAAAACAAATATTTAAATGAAAATAATTCAAAACAATATTGAAATGAAAATAATTCAAAACATTATTGAAATGAAAATAATCTAAAACAAATATTTAAATGAAAATAATTCAAAACAATATTGAAATGAAAATAATTCAAAACAGATATTGAAATGAAAATAATTCAAAACAAATATTGAAATGAAAATAATTCAAAACAAATATTGAAATGAAAATATTTCAAACAAAGTATTGAAATTAAAATGAATCCAAAAAGTATTCAAATGAAAATAATTCAAATCCAGTATTGAAATTAACATAATTAAAAACAAATATTGAAATGAAAATAATTAACAATCGTATACAAATAAAAATAATTAAAAAAAATATTAAAATGAAAATATTTCAAAATCAGTATTGAAATGAAAATAATTCAAAACAAATATTGAAATTAAAATAATTCAAAAGAAATATTGAAATAATGCAAAACCAGTATTGAAATTAAAATAATTAAAAACTAGTATCGAAATGAACATAATTCAAAACAAATATTAAAATGAAAATATCTCAAACAAATATTGAAATAAAAATAATTCCAAACAAATATTAAAATGAAAATAATTCAAAACTAGTATTGGAATAAAAATAATTCCAAACAAATATTAAAAAGAAAATAATTAAAAAAAATATTAAAATGAAAATAATTCATAACCAGTATTGAAAAATTCAAAATATAATTGAAATGAGAATTTTTAAAAGCCAGTAGTAAAAAGAATATTTCAACACAAATATTAAAATGAAAATAATTCAAAACAATATTAGAATTAAAAGTAATTCAAAACAAATATTGAAATGAATATAATTACAAAACAGTATTGAAATGAAAATAATTCAAAACCAGTATTGAAATTAAAATTATTCCCAACTAATTTACTTTACACTAACTCTAAATTTCTTTTGAGATTGCTATATTTAAAATAGTGTTAGTACAATCCACTACAATGGTTACAACACTAAAAGAAAACAAGTGACACTGACTTTACTCGAAAAACGTCAAATTATAGAAATATTAGATGCTGGAGTTGAAAATAGCGTTATATTGAGAGATTATAAGATTGGAACAAGTACACTGTTTTACATCAAAAAGAAAAAGGAGGAAATATTGAAGGCTGCTCTTTTCTTTCCAAATAAAAAACACGTCAAAAGAAGGACTCTTCGCAGACCAAAGCAAGTTGAATTCGATCGAATATTGCATGAGTGGTTTGTAGCAAAACGGAATGAAGGTGTAGCAATATCTGGACCCATGCTAATTGCTAAAGCAAAATCTCTTAAGGAGGAGTTGAATATCGCAGAAGATATGAAATTCAGTGAAGGCTAGCTTAGGAGATTTAAGAGTAGACATGGTATAATACAAGTAACAATGTCAGGCGAACAACGGTCTGCTGTTACACACGCAACATCAAATTATTGTGACAAATTCAAGACGATAATTGCCGATTATGGTTTAACACGAGAGGATGTTTACCACGCTGATGAAAATGGCATAAATTGCAAGTGCTTACATACAAAAACATTAGCCGGATCCGAGGAGCAGAAAATAAAAGGATTCAAATTAAATAAAGAAAGACTAACAGTGATGGTATGCGCTAATGCTTCTGCAACTCATAAACTTAAGCTTCTTGTCATCAGCAAATCAAAGTGTCCCCAAGCATGTAAAGGAGTTTCGCCTTTGCCAGTATCCTATTATTCTTCACGAAATGGATGGATGAATCAACAGTTGTTTAAAAAATTGTTTTTGCAAGAATTTGTGCCAGTTGTCCAGATGCGTTTTCTTGAATTAGGTAAACCTGATTCAAAGTGCTTGCTTCTGTTGGACAATTGTAGAGCACATCCTCCTGAGTCAGAACTAGTGTCATCTTGCGGGAATATTTTTGTGTGCTACTTACCACCTACTGTGACTTCTCTCATCCAACCTATGAATCAAGGGATTATTTGGAACTTAAAATGTTTCTACAGAAATGATTTCATGATGAATATGATAAATAGTACCGTGAGTATAAGCGATTTTCAGCGCCATTTTACTATCAAAGATGCCATATTTTCTCTCGCAACTGCATGGAATCAAGTTCGAGCAAGCACATTAACAAAAGTATGGGGTAAATTATGCCCAGCGCCAAAGGCTTCTGAACTGAAAGAATCAGAGATAACATCTGGTCTCGAAAAAATTCTTGAAACCAAACGGTTACCGACCAACCACGCTGTTCTTAAATCACAAATGATGTTGAAATGTGGGTGCAACAAGATGAGGAAACTACTGATCAATATCTTGAAGGCAGTAATGGTGATGAAAATAGTGACAGCTCCCATTCTCTTGGTCCTAATGTAAATAACCAAGAACACTCTGATGAAGCAATATCATGGGATGATGCAGAAAAGTCTATGGAGACGGTTATAACATTTCTAGAAAAAAGTCCTTACTTTAGTGACAACTATGTTTTGCAAGCAATGTCACTCCGAAGAGATATAATCATAAGGAAGCTACAGAACCAAGAAATTGTAGATTTTCGTGATCGCTTACGGAATACAATGGCAGCGCCCGAGAGCTCAATCGATGAAAATAGAAACTACAATCAGAATCATTCAATGAATAACTAAAAAAAAACTGTATTTCACATAAATGTATGATTTCTGTAGATGATAACTTAGGTAATAAATACCTTACAAGTAAGAGTAGATTTAATTTATGTTCAATGTTTTTGTTCTTGGTAATAATATTTAACAATTCTTACTTGCAATATATCGTAAACTCAACTTAATATATACTTGAAGTATCATATAGAAATGAATTTCATTCACTATTTCTTAATTCTTAGAAAATTAAAGTTAACTGCAGCACATTTTTTTTATCACGAAACTGGAACAGCATCCTCTAATTTTAACTAAACAGATGTTCAAATTATAGGAGTTATACTGTAATTAAATAACATTATTGAAAACAATTCAAAACCAGTATTTAAATAAAAATAATTTAACACAACGTTGAAATGAAAATAATGTAAATAAAATTTTGAAATGAATTCAATTCGAAACAAATATTGAAATGAAAATAATTTAAAACAGTATTGAAATGAAAATTATAAAAATTAATCGTTGAAATGAAAACGGTACTGAAATGAGAATAAGTCAAAATAAATATTAAAATAGAAATAATTAAAAACAGTATTGAAATGAAAATTATTATAAAAAAATATTGAAATGACAATAATTCAAAACAATAGTGAAATGAAAATAATTCAAGACTAGTATTGAAATGAAAATAATTCAAAACCAGTATTGAAGTGAAAATAATTTAAAACTAGTTTTAAAATAAAAATAATTCAAAACAATATTGAAATGAAAATAATTCAAAAACAGTATTAAAATGAAAATAATTCAAAAACAGTATTGAAATGAAAATAATTTAAAACTAGTATTGAAATGAAAATAATTCAAAACGGTATTGAAATGAAAATAATTCAAAACATTATTGAAATTAAAATAATTCAAAACTAGTATTGAAATAAAATAATTCAAAACCAGTATTGAAGTGAAAATAATTCAAAACAAATATTGAAATGACAATAATTACAAAACTAGTATTGAAATGAAAATAATTCAAAACGGTATTGAAATGAAAATAATTCAAAACTAGTATTGAAATGAAAATAATTCAAAACGGTATTGAAATGAAAATAATTCAAAACTAGTATTGAAATCAAAATAATTCAAAACGGTATTGAAATGAAAATAATTCAAAACTAGTATTGAAATGAAAATAATTCAAAACCAGTATTGAAGTGAAAATAATTCAAAACTACTATTGAAATGAAAATAATTCAAAACTAGTATTGAAATGAAAATAATTCAAAACTAGTATTGAAATGAAAATAATGCAAAACTAGTATTGAAATTAAAATAATTCAAAACTAGTATTGAAATGAAAATAATTTAAAACGGCATTGAAATGAAAATAATTCAAAACTAGTATTGAAATGAAAATAATTCAAAACTAGTATTAAAATGCAAATAATTAAAAACTAGTATTGAAATGAAAATAATTCAAAACTAGTATTGAAATGCAAATAATTAAAAACTAGTATTGAAATAAAATAATACAAAACCAGAATTGAAGTGAAAATAATTCAAAACTAGTATTGAAATGAAAATAATTCAAAACTAGTATTGAAATGAAAATAATTCAAAGCTAGTATTGAAATGAAAATAATTCAAAAACAGTATTGAAATAAAAATAATTCAAAAATAGTATTGAAGTGAAAATAATTCAAAACCAGTATTGAAATGAAAATAATTCAAGACAAATATTGAAATGAAAATAATTCTAAACTAGTATTGAAATAAAATAATTCAAAACCAGCATTGAAATAAAAATAATTCAAAACAAATATTGAAATGAAAATAATTCAAAACTTGTATTAATATGAAAATAATTCAAAACGGTATTGGAATGAAAATAATTCAAAACTAGTTTTTAAATAAAAATAATTCGAAACTAGTATTGATATGAAAATAATTCAAAACCGGCATTGAAATGAGAATAATTCAAAACCAGTATTGAAATGAAAATTAAGTTCTTATTTATAACTTTTCAAAAATCACGTAAAGAACGCCTCGCTATGTTTACAAAACAAAAACAAACGGCCATTTTCTTTTTAGTATTAGTAACAATATGATCTCTTAATTCTGTTTAGAACAAAAAGCGAACATACATACACACACATTTTCGCTTTTATATGTATAGATGATGAATTGTGAGTTATTTGATTGGGGTATTTGTAATGAAATAATCAGCCAGACAATTTCTCAAAGTTATTATTTTAGTAACAGGAACGAGATTATGTGGGTTCAAACATGAAAAATGATTGTCGAAATTAGTAACATATCCACGAATTACGAAAAATTATGAAATGTGAGTTATTTGGTTGGGGTGTTTGTAATGAATTAAGAAAAATTATTAAATATAAGTTATTTGATTGGGGTGGTTATAATTGAAAAAAAAACAAAAAAAAAACTCAAACAAACAGCACAGACAGCCCCAAAGTTATTTTAGTAAGAGAGGGCGATTACGTGGGTTAAATCATGAAAAATCATTGTTGAAATTAGTAACATATCCAAAACTTACGAAAAATGATGAAATGTAAATTATTTGATTTGTGTGTTTGTAATGAAATAACCATCCAGACAATGTCCCAAAATTATTATTTTAGTAAGAGAGGGGCGATTATGGGGGTTAAATCATGAAAAATGATTGTCGAAATTAATAACAAACCGAAAAATTATGAAAAATGATGAAATGTAAGTTATTTGTATTGGTGTGTTTATAATGACATAACCAGCCAGACAAGGTATCAAAGTCATTATTTTAGTAAGAGAAAGTGGACTGTGTGGGTTTAATCATTAAAAATGATTGTCGAAATTAGTAACATATCTAAGAATTATGAAAAGTTATGAAATGTGAATTATTTGATTGGTGTGTTTATAATTAAGAAGACAAGCACAGACAGTCTCAAAGTTATTATTTAGGAAAAGGGGGTCGATTATGTGCGTTAACTCATAAAAATGATTGTTTAAATCAGTAACATATCCAAGAATTATGAAAAATGATGAAATGTAAGTTATTCGATTGGTGTGTTTATAATGAAATAAACAGCCCAGACCATGTAGCAAAGTTATTATTTTAGTAAGAGAGGGGCGATTATGTTTTTTAAATGATGGAAAATTGTTGTCGAAATTAGAAACATATCCAAGAATTATGAAAAATGGAATGTGACTTATGTGATTGGTGTGTTTATAATGAAATAAGCAGTCAGACAATTCTGCGGATTTTCAGCGATACTCCCTGATATTATTGTAGCCCTTTTGTTAAAACTGCAAAAATATTTATGTAAGCTAGCAAGGATGCCCACCGTGATCCGGTCGAAAATTACGCTTAAATATGACATTTTAATTCATGTAGATTCCGTATATATTTATAAAGTCAATTTTCTATAAATTTTTATATATTATAAAGTTGTGATTTTTCTCATTGTTTATAAGATCCCGAGCAACGCCGGGTAGCTCCGCTAGTATATTGTAAAGATGATTAAAAAGAAAAAAATGTATATCCATATGACTTAGGTTCATCCGCTTGGCTCGAAACCGAAACCAAAACATATGAAGAATATATATATATATATATATATATATATATATATATATATATATATATATATATATATATATATATATATATATATATATATATATATATATATATATATATATATTGTTGTTTTTTTTTGTTTTTTTTCAAACGATAGATTCGGTTAATAATGGCTTCGCCTCGAAGCTAGATTTTAGAAAGTCGCCCTAATAAGTTTGGACGTATATATAATATTTTTTATTTATTTTTTTATTTTTTTTTAAAAACACGCACGCACACACACACACACACACACACACACACACACACACACACATATATATATATAAATGTTTAGAGGTACAGAATTTGTATATAGTTTTTAAAAAAGTAATAGGCGGAAGTTTCTCGAGAGCTCTTTCGGCTATAATCTCGTCAGGAGGAAATCGATAGCAACCTAAATAATATTGTAACGAAAATAAAGAGTTCTGTAGGGGAACTTATTAAATGTGCCAAACGTACGGGGACACTAATTAAATTTATTTACGTTGAAAAACGATTAAAATATTGGCACAACGAGGGAGAAAAAAAAAAGCGGGAGAAAAAATTCAAAGTTCCTCAAAGAGAAACAATGCGTTTGATGTTTCTTTTTGCCGGCACAAAGAAGGTTGACGCACCGCGATAGAGACGGCCTCCAAAATCTTTAAATGGTTTTTGGAGTCCGCTCTATGTAGCACCTCGAACCAATCTATTTTATATCTATCGGCACAGCACGGGTTGTCAACGAAATGCTGGCCAATAGCAGAGTCCAAGGCTGCAGAAGGAGGGAGACCACCAGACCCCATCCTCCCTTGTCTGATCTTCGATGGAACATGCTGGTTTATACGTCAAAAGGTGCAAGGATGTTCGCCCAACATAAGCAGCATCGCACTGGCATCTAAACTGATATACAATATTACTATTTTGGATGTAAGGCAAACTATCCTTGCGGAAAGACGGAAAAGCAGGTCTCGTAGTATGTACCAAACGCAAGGACACCGAATTGAAGCAGTCGTAAATACTTCTTCGAATCTGTTTGGAAATTCTATTACTCCCCTCCCCAATCCACGGTAATTTCAAATAAACCGGACATTTCAAGGGTCCAAACTTTTTAGGGGATTTAAAATCCGCAACCTTTTTGAAAATACAGTCATCAATAAGGTCAACAGGATAACCATTATTGATGAATATTTCCCTGATCTTATCGAGTTCAACATCTGTTAGGCGAACAAATCATGAGGGTTCTCTGTACCAAAGTATTAGTTAAGCCGACCTTACGTGATTTAGGTACAAAAGACAGCCAGTTCACATATAGGCCAGTAAATGTCGGGTTTCTATAATATATATATATATATATATATATATATATATATATATATATATATATATATATATATATATATATATATATATATATATATATATATATAGAGAGAGAGAGAGAGAGAGAGAGAGAGAGAGCTTGAGTTTAGTTCGCCTATAATTGGAATATAAATCAAAACATATGAATAATTCTTGGTAAAATCTAATATATAAAAGGCTACACGTCTGTCTGTCTGCCTCGATATTTTCAAACTCTGTCTCCTCCGAAACTAAAAGTCGCAGAGCTATGGGCCTCTAATGATTGATTTTTTTACGGGCCGTTCTTTTATGGGTCTTTAGCTGGTTAAAATAGTCAATGGGTCAAAATGGGTCAAAATCGTTATACATTTTGTACAGTCATCTTAGTTTATTTTTAATTTTTAATCAGTTCATGTGCATGTTACGTTGGTACAGTGGTAACGCCACCAGCTTTGAATGCTACAGTTTTTCTTTCGGTTTCGATTCTAGCTGATGGCACCCAAATACTTTTTTTTCTTTTGAAATCACGACTCTATAATAATATATGGACAGATTAAAATATCATATTTAAGCGTATTTTACGCCCGGGAAAAGCCAGGGGACTCTAGTTATTTATAAAAAAAATCGATGACTTGAGTGCCATCATCTATAATCGACACCGAAACATATGAAGAATTCTTGGTAGAATTATTTGTTACAAGAAACGGAAGGTCATAACAATTCACTCAGAAGAAAAAAGAAAGCGTAGCACAAAATAACATACACACTATCGTATTAATATAAAGACAATTGTCTAAAAGTCGCTAATTTATCGACTTTCTCTTATAAAGCATCTATGCTTTATAACTGACCTACTGGATATGTAATACTCGGCCACCTTTTTTTTTTTTTAACCCTGACCCTAATCCTAACCCTCCCACGATGAGCCGAAGGAACAGGCCAACTCGTAAACAACTTTCCCATGAATCTTTATAGTGTTTCATCGCTGGAGACAATTAATTGCAACGACGTGAACAGTTTTCACTGCCACAAAACACGCTTAATGTGATGTGTAGTTTTATTACTAAAAATCTTAATTGTATAGATTAGCGCGACCTGTGGAAATTCCACGGTTTATGGCAGGAAGTAAGGTTTACTTTTATTTATTTTGTGTGTTTATTATTTATTTTATTAGCTGCGATATCCGTCGCCGGAAATTTTATATTATTGAGAGACACCTGCAATTTTTAATAAAAAAAATACTTAATCCAATCCAAAAATATTTTAAAGTCACCAAAAATTAAATTTATATGAACATTTGACTTGTTTGCAGGATTCAGAGAGCTTCACTAGGTGTGTCAGAAATTTCGTGAAAAATATTGAATAATTCCACCCCGTCTTTCCAAGCATATAACTCATCGAAAAATGTAATTCAAGCCCTAATTTTTTTTTCAATGAAAGGAGCAAAGACCAAGGTTTCATTAAAAAGAAAAATACAAAAACAAACAACGTGTTTTTATTTTTTATTTTAAATGGTATTAAACTTCGGACTTTACAGGTAAATTTCTAAAAAAAAAAACAAAAAAAAAACAAAAAAAAACAAACTTTTTTTTGTTTTAAATTTTAATATATTATTTATTGATCTTCTATCTTCAATTTGTGATATATAAAACTTTGGTGAGTAAATTAATTATTTACTTTTTAATGGACATTTCAAAATAGGAGGCGTGAATTAATTCGACCCCCTGTCTTTCCAAGCTTATGACTACTCGAAAAATGTAATTCAAGAACTAATTTTTTTTTCAATTAAAGGAGCAAGTACCAAGGTTTCATTTTTAAAAAATAACAAAAGAAAAAACAAAAACGTGGTTTAAAAAAAAAGGTTTTAAACTTCGGACTTTACAGGTAAATTTCTAAAAAACACTACTTTTTTTTTTAATTTGAATATATTATTTATTGATCTTTTATCTTCAATTTGTGATATATAAAACTTTGGTGAGTAAATTATTTACTTTTTAATAGTCACTTGAAAATGGGGGGCATGAATTAAAAAAAAAACGTTTGGCTAAAATATTATATTCGGTTTATTGGAAAGAGCATAAACATTTCACATTGAAAATATCGTAAAAATTGAATCAATAGAAAAACTTTGATAGATTTTTAAAGTTTAAAAATTGAAAAATACTGAATTCGTAAAATTCAATTAATTTCATTACTGTTTTAAAAAAAATTCTATTATTTTTAAAACAACTTTAATAGTTTATTTTGGAAGTATAATACATAAAGAAAATAAACAACCCACTTTTAAAAGAGAAATTACGAGTTTTTTTTATATTTTATTCGCAGCTTCGTGTTAGGGGTGTCAAAAATTCCTGGAAAACTTCTGATACACCTAGAGCTTCACCACGTGCTTGAAAACATAGTAGCCCTTACGCCCAGTGGAAATATTACCTTGTTAGGTCGAATAAAAGTTAATAAAAAAAAAAAGATCTTCAAATACTTTAAGCCTCTCTTTGCTCTATCCTTATTTCCATGGCAGGTGCTCCGCTGAGCTTCACTCTATGGTTCCCTTGGTAAGTTGTTCGCGACAAAAGCTCAACTAGCTACAACAACTGTCTGCAATTTCTCTTACTCTTTATCTGCGCCTCAAACTAAGCGAAACTTCCATGAGAAGAGGTTTGTATTTTTTACTTAGAGTTGCTCGTCGTCGGAACACAGTGCCATGGAGCTTCTTTTCGGCTGATTATGATATGGTCGTTTTCAAGCCCAATTTGAACAAGTTTTTGAAATGCCGTCCTCTAAAAAAGATTATAAAATTTCCATTAGAGCACCCATTAACCCTCATCCTTGAGTAGCCTTCGGGTCTTGATAAGTAATGACTATATGATGTATAAAAGACACTACTGACTTGTTTGCAGGATACACAGGCGCCGGCGGGAGCTCGGCGAATACTCGGCAAATGGCGGCAATCAGGCTGACTTTGGTGTTGTGGGAGGTAATGTTGGTGGTGTTGTCAACATATGACCAAACGAAGTATTCCAGCGGGTTCAGGTCGGAGAAACAGATCACCAGTGAGAGAAGAGTGCAAGGTCGTAGTACTCCTGACGATCACCTGGGTCTCTTTAGATTTGTTTGTTTGTTTGTTTGTTTCTTCTTCTTCTTCTTATTATTATTATTATTATTATTATTGTTTGTTTGTTTGTTTGTTATTATTATTGGCTCACATGGAGCTTTCACACAAGTCAACAAACGATCTGATTGGAAACCTGTGGTGTTCTCTGAAAGCAGACATCCAGCTCTGTCCACCTCCTTCGATAGCATTTGCAAATGAATTTGCGTAATCGCAACAGCCTATTACCATTGATTTCTCGCTGACAATGGCCATTGGTTTATACTGGAATTTGAGTGGCAATAAGCCTCCCCAAAGTCCCAGTTCTCTTCACGCTTGTCCAGCCGAGGTCTGGCCAGCGCTCTCTCCTCGGTCTTTCAGTCCTTCTTGATCCTTCTCGGCTCTTTGGTATCACTTTTCCATTGATGAGACAATGGGAGGGATGCATGATGGAGGTGTAGAACTTGTAGATATGCGGCTTCGGTGTTCTTTATTCCCTGTGATGTTACTTCTTTATATTGTCTTCTTGTATTATTCTCCACATTCAAGGGTTTTCCTTAATATTTCAATCGTTTTCATTATCGTTAGTCGTTTACTTTTGCAGTTATTCCACTGATTCCAATTTCTGCCATTCTCTTTTGGAAGTTTTTCGGAATTGTTCTAAGTGCTCCTACTATTATCGGGACTAGTATTATTTTTATTATTATTGTCGTCGTCATCATCATCATCATCATCATCATCATCATCATCATCATCATCATCATTTTTCTCCTTTTTCTGATTCTTCTTTGTCTATTTTTCTCTTTCTGGATATCTCTTTCTCTCTCTATCTACTTAGATGAAGCGACGTACGTCGCTTCACATTAGTGCGCTTTTAATTGATGTGCTTTTCATTGGTGTACTTTTTATTGGTGTGCTTTTTATTGGTGTGCTTTTCATTGGTGTGCTTTTTATTGGTGTGCTTTTTATTGGTGTGATTTTTATTGGTGCGCTTTTCGTTGGTGTGCTTTTCATTGGTGTGCTTTTTATTGGTGTGCTTTTTATTGGTGCGCTTTTTATTGGTGCGCTTTTCATTGGTGTGCTTTTTATTGGTGTGCTTTTCATTGGTGTGCTTTTTATTGGTGCGCTTTTCGTTGGTGTGCTTTTTATTGGTGTGCTTTTTATTGGTGTGCTTTTTATTGGTGCGCTTTTCATTGGTGTGCTTTTTATTAGTGTGCTTTTCATTGGTGCGCTTTTCGTTGGTGTGCTTTTTATTGGTGTGCTTTTTATTGGTGCGCTTTTCGTTGGTGTGCTTTTTATTGGTGTGCTTTTCATTGTTGTGCTTTTTATTGGTGCGCTTTTCGTTGGTGTGCTTTTTATTGGTGTGCTTTTTATTGGTGTGCTTTTTATTGGTGCGCTTTTCATTGGTGTGCTTTTTATTAGTGTGCTTTTCATTGGTGCGCTTTTCGTTGGTGTGCTTTTTATTGGTGTGCTTTTTATTGGTGCGCTTTTCGTTGGTGTGCTTTTTATTGGTGTGCTTTTTATTGGTGTGCTTTTCATTGGTGTGCTTTTTATTGGTGTGCTTTTCGTTGGTGTGCTTTTTATTGGTGCGCTTTTCGTTGGTGTGCTTTTTATTGGTGTGCTTTTTATTGGTGTGCTTTTTATTGGTGTGCTTTTTATTGTTGCGCTTTTCATTGGTGTGCTTTTTATTGGTGCGCTTTTCATTGGTGCGCTTTTTATTGGTGTGCTTTTTATCGGTGTGCTTTTCATTGGTGTGCTTTTTATTGGTGTGCTTTTTATTGGTGCGCTTTTCGTTGGTGTGCTTTTTATTGGTGTGCTTTTTATTGGTGCGCTTTTTATTGGTGCGCTTTTCGTTGGTGTGCTTTTTATTGGTGCGCTTTTTATTGGTGCGCTTTTCGTTGGTGTGCTTTTCATTAGTGTGCTTTTCATTGGTGCGCTTTTCATTGGTGCATTTTTCGTTGGTGTGCTTTTTATTGGTGCGCTTTTTATTGGTGTGCTTTTTATTGGTGTGCTTTTCATTGGTGTGCTTTTCATTGGTGTGCTTTTCGTTGGTGTGCTTTTTATTGGTGTGCTTTTCATTGGTATGCTTTTTATTGGTCGTCTTTTCATTGATGTGCTTTCCATTAGTGTGCTTTTCATTGGTGTGCTTTTTTATTGGTGTGCTTTTCATTGGTGTGCTTTTCATTAGTGTGCTTTTTATTGGTGTGCTTTCCATTAGTGTGCTTTTCATTGGTGTGCTTTTTATTAGTGTGCTTTTTATTTGTGCACTTTTCATTGGTATGCTTTTTATTAGTGCGCTTTTCATTGGTGTGCTTTTTATTGGTGTGCTTTTTATTGGTGTGCTTTTTATTAGTGCACTTTTCAATGATGTGCTTTTCATTGCTGTGCTTTTTATTGGTGTGTTTTTTATTTGTTCACTTTTCATTGGTGTGCTTTTTATTAGTGCGCTTTTCATTGGTGTGCTTTTTATTAGTGCGCTTTTCATTGGTGTGCTTTTATTGGTGCGCTTTTCATTGGTGTGCTTTTTTTAGTGCGCTTTTCATTGGTGTGCTTTTTATTGGTGTACTTCTTATTTGTGCACTTTTCATTGGTGTGCTTTTCATTCGTGTGCTTTTCATTGGTGTGCTTTTCATTGGTGTGCTTTTCATTGGTGTGCTTTTTTTAGTGCGCTTTTCATTGGTGTGCTTTTTATTGGTGTACTTCTTATTTGTGCACTTTTCATTGGTGTGCTTTTCATTCGTGTGCTTTTCATTGGTGTGCTTTTCATTGGTGTGCTTTTCATTATTGTGCTTTGTAAATATCAAAATTTGTATGTTGTTGCAGGCTATGTTGACATTTGCTACAGGATTATTTCGTCTTGGTGAACAGGTATGGTGTTGGTAGATCCGAAAGTTACGACAGACTCAAGTCAATAACATCATGATAAGTTATTCCTGTGCAAACACCTTTAACGCAAGGTCCCTTATCAACAAATGTTCAAGGTAAATACACAACACAATCCATCTATTCCGTTTACAATCGGCCAAAACCAATTTGTGGACATAAAAAAATCTTTACTAATGGACACATTTAAATTTATTATCTATGTCTCTACGATCTCGTTCAAAATCAGTATACCACTTATTTTTTTTATTTATTTATTTGCAGACTGTTATCCTCATCTTCACCAAGTTTCGGCCAACTACTTCTGTGGCCTTCTTCGGGTGATTAACCGCGACGGGATAGCAATGTTGAGTCTCTTAACTGTATCTCCAGTAATTATTGTCTTCCATAGATGTTGTTGTTTCACAACGTTTTGTCCAATTAAACCTCTGGCCTCCTTTGGGTAGGATTGAAACCGCTATCTTCAGACAATGCTCATTTGGAACCGTAGAGATTCAACGCCTCCATCCACTGCGTCACGCGCTGTGATAAAAATAATATATAATCAACATACCATCCTTTTTTTTACCGCTGTCGCAACGCAGTAGAAATCGAATAACACATATCCAGGCAATACATGAATAGTATTTTTCTTCATCAAAAAGCAATGCTTTATCAACAGAGCAAATTCATGTTTCTATTGTTTCGCAAATTTTTCCACCAGAAGCTTTATAAAATAAAATAATGAATCACTGTAACTTGTAGACTAATAATTCGATTAGGCTCAAATTTTGACATGTGCCATCTGAAGCTTAGTACTTTATAAAATCCATATAGATATTTTTGATAGTGGCGCCATCTATATGCCAGGTTCGGAACTTAATCTGTGATTTGTTAACAAGCACTAATAATTTACTCTCAATTTATAACTATTTAACCGCAACATCATCGTTTGCCTAAAATCGTATTGTAAATAAGGGAAATTTTGGATGATCTTCTCCGTTTGTTTATTTATTTATTTTTTTTTATAAAGGAGTCACCACTTATCAAGGCCCAGAGGTCATTCGAGGATGAGGGTTAATAAATGTACAGTAGCCAATGGTACAGTGATGTAGTAATTGTTAGTAGTGAAAATTTTGTAAATTGGATTATTTAAGGGGAACGGCTCATCAAGAACTTGTTTATATTGGACTTGAAGACGACCATATTATAGTCAGCCGGAAAGCAGGCAAATGGAAGAGAGTTCCACAGGTGTGCAGTTTTAAGAAAAAAAGCTTTGTTCATGGAATCAACGTTTAGGTTTAGGCACGGATAAATAGTGGGGGGATATTGATAGTGGTTTCAGTAAGACGAGTGTTTCTCGTGAAAGTTTGGCGAGAGACGACCATAGATTGGAGCTCAGTGTCAGTTTGTATCTTAAATCTTATGGTCTATCGGTCGTCACTGCTTTTTTTTTAATTATTAGGTGAATTCGAATTTAAGTTCGTTATGAGGCAAAGTTGTCAGATGTTCTGAGACTAAAGCCGCTTTCAGGACTGCCAGCAAAAGAGTAATAAAGAACGCAAGAGAGTTTTATGCTCAGTCCGTTCAGTCCAAAATAGCTGAGCAGCGACTTGGTTCCCATCAGTTTTGGCAACTAGCAAACAGAATCCTGAACAGAAGTGTGTGCTCTATCCCAACTATCATCAATGAACATGAGGTCATCTCGTCAGCATCAGACAAAGCCAAACCCTTTGTCAAGAACTTTGCAGCTAATTCTTCCATATTCGACCAAGGCAGTCACCCCCTCCATATTTCCTCCTGTATCAGAAAACACGCTATGCGACATACAAATATATGTCCGTGATGTTGCCAAGCTAATCAAAAATCTTGATTCTAGCAAAGCAACTGGCCTCCAATTATAGTGTTGAAAAAGCTTCAACCAGAACTAGCTCCCATACTTACAAAGCTGCCTAAGCGTTGTCTTAAAGAGAATTGCTTCCCAACACTCTGGAAAACCTCATTAGTATGCCCTGTATTTAAGAATTCAGGTGATCGGTCATCAGTACGGACCAATAAGTCTCCTGTGCGTCATGAGTAAGTTGCTGGAATTTGTGTTAAATAGAGAAGTAGTCAACCACCTTAGCAAAAATAACCTTAGTGACATTCAATATGGTTTCCGTTCTGTTTGATCTAAAGCAGATGTGCTAACAGTTATATATTATAGGATTAGCGAATCTCTCGACGGAGGCTACCTTTCTAGGGCAATCGCTCTTGACATATCAAAGGCCTTTGATAGGGTATGGCATATGAGGAGGGGGGGGGAAGAAGGGTTATAGAAGTGCTCTAAAGCACGATGTCTGCAAAAACAAAACATCTAATGTATATAGATAATTTTAAAGTATTTACGAAAACAAAAGTTAAAAAAGAGAGTTATCTATGATATTAGTATGGGATTTGCAAGTGTACACCGCATGAAATGTATACTGCATGAAATGTATACGGGAAAACTCGAAACAACGGAAGACATAGAACTCTAAAGGAATCCTGCATTTACTCCAATAAGTTTCTAGACTTTTTTTTTGCAGAGATTTATAACTATCGTAGACTCTTGAAAATTCAGTATGTTATGAGATGACTGACTAATGTTTATGATCCCAGGTTCAAAGGAACAGCTACAGCAGGAATTGGAATACACCTTACCTTACCTTGGTGATTTCCCAAAATGCAATCTGGAGGTGGGGACACTTTAGAAGAACGATATGAAATAAAATTCTGTTTTGGAAAAATTTGGAAAAAATGTTACAGAAACGTATGAAATGCTTCAGACGACTTTTGGACCATCTTGAATGAATCGAGTACCAGTTTTTGAATGGCATAATAGATTCAAGGAAGGCAGGGAGTCTGTGTAGTTGGAACAGTACCACAAGTGCATTGCAGCCGGACGAGATTACTTCGAAGGAGACTAGAGTTTCATGTATGTACTATCAATTATAATGCGCATACGAAAAAAGTCGCATATTTAGATAATTTCAGTGTTGCTTTAAACAGCATCGTTGCATTCAATAGGTGATAGATAGTAATCTCAAATAGATAAAGCAGTTGTGTTTAAACGCCGCGTTGCCCGGGAGAAAGAATTTCTCTGTTTTTTATTGTCTGTGTTTCTCGGAAGCGATAATAGTAATGACAACATTATAAAGAGTAGAACGACAAAATTGTCGTTCTACAAAAACAACACTACAGCTTTATTTAAAAAATTTTATTAAAAAACAAAACAAAAAAAAAACAACAAAAACAAACAAACAATTCAAGTACCTTTATTATGTAGTAGACCTGACATCTATTAAATGAAGCTGCCTTCAGCCTCAATTACCGTCTCGGTGTGGATCCGGAACTAGAAGCATGGCTTTTCCACAGGCGCTGGCGGGAGCTTGTCGAATACTCGGCAAATGGCGGCGATCAGGCTGACTTTGGTGTCGTGGGAGTTAATGTTGGTGGTGTTGTCAACATATGACCAAACGAAGTATTCCAGCGTCTCTTCAGACTTGTGGGCCGACACAGGGTCCTGTTGTCACACTCAGGGTTTGCCAGAGGCAACCTACTTGCATCAGGGTATCACCACAATATTCAACACATCCATGTACAAATTGGTGTTGATTTTCAAGCCAACTTCGAAGATGCGAGGTTGCATGATGTGGCCCTCACTTGAAACTACACCAGAGATCATAATCGTGGCCGGTAACTTCGTTGAGCTATGCCCTCAAGCGTTGAACCGTCCGGGTTTGCATTTTGAGGGTTCTGTCAATGGTCCTGTTATAATAACTTGGATCCGTAGAGAGCATGAGTAATACGGCGGCGCATCTCCAATCTCGAACATTGAACACTATACAACTTTCAGACATGACAGAAGGCTCCTATCGCTCTTGGAATGTGTATACAACTGACCAACTAGTAGATGGTCTACAACAAAAAAAAAAAACAAAAAAAAAACAAAACCGTTGTCGTCTTTCCTAGGGCGACAATTTTATCGTTCCATCCTGCGTTTAGTAATTGGTATAAGTTAATCTTAAGTGCTCAACACTCCTGATAAAGTAAATCTGTTCACTCGGTTTTGTCCGGGAGTCATTGATTTCCTAGATAGAGCAATCCCACACAGAGCAGGTGCTTTTAAACGCTACGTTATCCGGGAGAAATATTTACATTGTGTTTCGTTATAATATTGTAAATTAGAAAAGGTACTCCGCGTGTTTCGGGAGTCAGTGCTTAGTTGACTGCATCTCCTATGTGGCAGTTGCTTGATATAGAAAGTGAATAAAAATATAGAATTGAAGAGCTGATTGTTTATATTTATATTACTTAATACGTACTAACATTTTTTCATTCATGAATTTTTAGCACTAAATAAATATTTTCAAACTTTTTATGAATGAATTATTATTTTTAATATATACTAAGATTTTTTCATTCATGAATTTTTAGCATCAAACAAATATTTTCAAACTTTTTATGAATTAATTATTAATTATTTTAATATATACTAAGATTTTTTCATTCATGAATTTTTAGCATTAAACAAATATTTTCAAACTTTTTATGAATTAATTATTATTTTTTAATACTTACATTTTTTAATTCATGAATTTTTAATATTAAGCAAATATTTTAAAACTTATTTAAAAATGAATTTTTAATGTTTTGTATATACTTTTGATTTAAAAAAATCATGAATTTGTAAAATTTTTAAACACTTTTAAAACTAGTTTTCATTCATAGATTTAAAAAAATTATGTATATGCTTAAAAAATGCTGATTTAAAATTTTTTTAAAAATTCGTGGATTTTTAATATTAAGCAAATATTTTAAAACTTTTTATGAATTAATTATTAATTATTTTAATATATACTAACATTTTTTCATTGATGAATTTTTAGTATTAAGCAAATGTTTAAAAAAATTATGTATATGCTTAAAAAATTAATTCATGAAATTTAACATAGTAAAACGTAGTCGATGAATTTACTTTCGGCGACCTCATTACTCTGGCTTATTTTGCCCTCTAGTCCTCACATTCTATGAGTGATGCTTCTGACGAATAGGGAAGAATTGTTTTATTTTCAGAATTTAACCATCAAATACTTTTCGTTGGCTAATTTTTGACTTTGAAGATGTTTTTTTTTTATCTCCTTTAGGTACTGTTGTCATAACTTGGATCTAATTTAACCATCAAATACAAGATGTTTTTTTTATCTCCTTTAGGTACTGTTGTCATAACTTGGATCGGTAGAGAGAATGAGTTGTACAATAGCGCATCTCCGATCTCGCTCGTTGAACACTGTGTCAATTTCGTACATGACAGAAGGCTTCCATTGCTATTAGAAATTGTACACAACTGAACAACTAGTAGAAAAAAAAAG
>NC_136519.1:73633260-73638260 GCF_053919585.1 Euprymna scolopes
TACAAGTTTTTTTGATATAGATGTACATAAGAATATTTTGATAAGTATGTTTTAACTTAAATAAGGATGGTATGATAAAATTGTGGGGTCTGCGTTCGCGCCTGACCTCCATGGAATGGAAATAGGCACAAACTTTAATAAACACTTTTCATATCTATCTGCGTAAGTATACTTTGATAATTATGTTTCAGTTTGAAGAAGTATGGTATAATAAAATTATGGGGTGTTCGTTCGCGCCTTACCTCCATAGAATGGAAATATGTCACAAGTTTAACAAGTTATTTTTTAAATATAGATCAACAGAATTCATGCCAAATTGATAGTTAAATATAGTTCAACTTGTGCCCATTTTTGCATTAAATACTAATCCCTATTAATCCATACCTGTGCGGATACCACAACATTTAATTCGCTGCACCTTATTATAAAAAAGGTCAATGCAGAATTTCAGCTAGATCAAGCCATTAGTTTCCGAGAAAACTTCTGGGGTAAATGTGGTATTGTGGTGACTAATCCCTATAAATCTCCAACTAGATACCCTAATCCTTAGTTCGTTGTACCTTATCATAACAAGAGTCCATACTAAATTTTAACCAGATCGGCTTAGTAGTTTCTGAGAATAAATGGGACGGAGAGACAGACAGACAAACAGACAGACATAAAAAGATACATATAACATCGATACACTAAAACGCTTTATTAAACCATCTAAAACCATTTTTCTTAATCTATATATAAAGTTAGGTGTGTATGTGTTTATATTAGTGTTGGGACGATTACTCGCATTCAGAAATCGGAAAAATCGAAATGTTTAAAGGTATCAGAATTAATATCGGAATCAGAAAATTTGGAGTGAATTTCCGATTCCAAAAACGATTCTTGTTATATTTTTTATCTTATTTATATCTTAATTTACTATTGCTGGTGTTGGTAAAAAAATGATAAATATTTAGTGATTTTAGACTACCTAGTAAAACTATTATTTATAGATAATGCTATTAACTTTAAGTAAAAATAGCATCGGAAAAAATAGCCCGCTAAAAATGGCACATGTAAAAATATCACTAGTAGATGAATAGCAAAAAACAACAAAAAAAATGGCACAAACAAGCATACTGATGAAAATCTCACAATGAGTTTATTAAAAGCTTGAATACATAATGTAAAAACAACAACAACAACAACAACAACAACAACAAAAATAGTCAATTTATTATATTTGCATTTAAATGTAGATAAAGAGTCTAGGCTATCTCCCACAAGACATAAAATTTTACTTTTATAAGTGCTTAGGCGAATTTAGAATTATGTCGAAATCGGGAATTTAGAACTAAATCGATAGTTGTATTAGAATCGGAAAAAAAAATTTGAAACCGTCACTTGTTTATATAAGTGTAAGATTCATTGCTAAACAAATTAACCGAATGGATTTTGGAACACAACTGATAGACGTAAGTGATCGTGATGTGGGATGTATTTAGTTTAATCTGGTTTCATGTAAAATGGGTAGAGAGGGGAGGGGATCTCCGTGAAAATTTAGATACTTTGGATTTTATGGAATTTTAACAACAGGTATTATACATCTATTCATAAATAGTGCATTTTTTTTTTTACTATAACCAACTAAACGAAATCGTAAAAAAACAAAATCAAAAAACAAAAAAACAACAACAACTATATTATGAAAAGCAAGAGAAGTCACTCTGTTATCTAGCTAGATTAAGTTTAGCGTTTTAACACATTCTAAAGCGTTTATTCAGTTAAAAAAAAACAACTAGTGTTGCCTATTACGTAATAACTAGAAAAAATAACCCACATGAGAGGATCATATCTTTGGAGTCTCGCTAATTGATCAAAAATAGAAAACTAAACAAGATACTAGTAGAAACCGACCCAATAAATTTTTTTTTTCGAACTGAATAAACACTTTAAAATAAGTTAAAACCCTCAAAAACTTATCCAGCTATGTAGAAGAGTAATTTATGTTGCCTTTGGAAGCATTCATTCCTTACATATTTGTTTTGGCTACTTTTTCGTAAAAATGCCCAATAAACATTCCCGAATTTCAATTTTCCTTGAAGTATTTTAAATGATTCTTTTAGAGGTATAATATAAGTATAATCTCCAATTTTTAATACACTGAATTTGGTCCACAGTCAGTAGACACTAGTCAAAAACGATTCCCTGAATTTCAATTTCTTCTTAAGACTCTTTAAGCTTAAATATTGCATCCTTGACTGAAGGTTAGACTCGTGGTCAGGTTTTGTTTTGAGAAGCCAACCCACTAGGATATCTAAGACTGGACCACAAAAAATGCATCAACAGGTCGCTGGAAAGATGGTGGGACCCTTCTACCGCTCCAGAAGATATCTCACTACTGATGCAATTCTCTATCTATATAAAAGCCAAGTACGTCCAAGGATGGAATACTGCTACCATATCTGGGCAGGAGCGGCCAAAAACAGCCTATCATGCCTTGACAGAGTACAAAATAGACTTCGTGGCTTAGTGGGGGGGGATGCCCTTTTCTCTACCCTGCAACCTCTCTCCCACAGAAGAGACGTTGCGAGCCTATCCTTGTTTTATCGTTATTTTCATGGCAGGTGCTCGTCTGAACTCCAATCTCTGGTCCCCCCTCGCCAATCTTTCACAAAAAACACCCGTCTAGCTGAATCCACTGTGAAAAATTTCTCCCACTCTATATCTGTGCCTAAATCAAAACGCGGATTCCATGAACCAAGCTTCTTTCTTAAAACTGCACGCCTGTGGAACTCTGTTCCGTCTACCTGCTTCCCTCCGGGCTACAACTTGGCTGTCTTCAAGTCCAATGTTAACAAATTCCTAATGAACCGCCCCCTTAATTAAACACTTCATCAAATCTCCACACTAACGTAATGTACTTGCAATAACCCTTATCCCTGAGTGGCTTCCGGGCCTTGATAAGTGGTGATCACTGTGTAAAAAAAAAAAAACAGCTCCGTCGTCATTATTAAATTTAAGACATTTTTTTTTTTTAGAATAACAATCCTGTAATTGGTTTTAATTAAGATTGAATGAACGATTCTTGACACAAGGTTCAGGATCTTTGCCTTACTTTTTGTTGTGGAACATAAAAGTGGGGCAAATATTTTTCTGTGCGGTGAATATATTTTGCCATTCCTGGGACGGGTATTATTTTTGTTTAAAACGCGGAACAATTTTATTTACAAATAACTCATCTACAGGAATTAAATTAAAATATTAATTTTACCATTCTCTCGAACAGTCTTTGTTTAGTTGCTATGACAACGTTGCAAACATTTTGTTAGTTTGCAATTTTCAAAACATCTAAAACCATATATTTTCTTTCTTAATCTATATATAAAGTTAGGTGTGCGTGTGTGTTTGTTTATATTAGGGTTAGGAGGATTAATCAGAATCGGATTCAGAAATTGGAAAAAATCGAAACATTTGAGATTATCGGAATTGGTCTCGGAATTCTTATCGGAACCAGAAAATTTGAGCTTAAATTCCGATTCCCAAAACGATTCTTTTTTATTTTCTTTATTATTTATGTCTTAGTTTACGATTGCTTGCGTTGATGATAAAATGATAAATATTTAGTGACTTTAAAATATCGATAAATTTATAAGCAGTGTTATGTTTTCCTTAAAGATTTTAAAAGCCATTGAATAAATAAAATAATTATGTTTATATAAATATGTTGAATAAATATAAAAAAACGCTGCATAGACGCGCGAGCGCGCGCACACACACGCACACACACACACACACACACACACACACACACACACATATATATATATATATAATTACTTTTTTACTATACAGAAACAAGTGTTTCATCCTTTCGGAAAGCTTTAGTCAGGGTGTGACGATTAACTCTTTCGAACGATTCCAACTCGGCAACACGAGCCCTCTCTGGCTCGATTAGCAAAGACCGTATCCACTCTGCTACCATTAACCGCGTGAAATAACGTTGAATTTAAACATTTTCATTTTAAATGTTCTTTACGTCAGTCAGACAGTGATCTAATCGTTATACGATGATAAGAGCTAAATTGACCGACTTTAATTCAACTGAAAGTGCTCAACGGTAAGAAACAAGTTTCTTAAAGACACTTTCACAATTAATTTTTTGCTATAATAATTAAATAATTAAATAACTACAGACACTAGTGTTTCATCCTTTCGGAAATCTTCAGTCAGGGTGTCACGATTAACACCAGTTGAACGATTCGAACTCGACAACACGAGACATCTCTGGCTCGATTAGCAAACCCGTATCTATTCGGCTACCATTAATCATATATATATATATATATATATATATATATATATATATATATATATATATATATATATATATATATATATGAACAAATGATTAATAAAACATGTTAAAAGACATCTTGAAAAAGAGTTAAAAACATATTTAATTTAAAAAAAGGAAACACAAGATAAGTGGATAGTCCTTAATCCGCGGAGTTTCGAAGAAATACTCTCCTTCTCATCAGAGGGCAGGAATTAGCAAAATGCAGGATCGGATTTTGCATATAAAAGTATTTAATGAAACTACAAGTACCTATTTACAATGCCTCCCCACGGGACAGAGTTAGACACCAGGGTCGTTTTTTAACGTGGAGAAAAGGTACAAAAATAAAAATTGTCTCAGTCGTGAAGGATTTATCCTCCACCGAAAGAGAACAAGAAATAGAAGTGCAGCATCTGAAGAACAGATACTACACTTTGGTCTTGTCCCGAAGGCCAAGAAAACAACAACTTATATTGGTTAAAAAAAGGTGAGATAAGGGGAACAGGAGGCAAAAGAAAAATAAAAATAAAAAGATTTCACATGAATGGATAGTCCGGTGAAGGGTAAAAATCCAAAAATGGTAAAATCCAAAACGGTAGAATTTAAAATTTCAATCCAATAGGTAAATTCAAAATGGTCCAAAATAATCCAAAAGGCAGAGTTCCTTGGAAAAAAGCGTGTGTGT
>NC_136519.1:73643260-73655760 GCF_053919585.1 Euprymna scolopes
AGCAACAGAAATGAAAGAGAAAATTGGAAAGCAATACCTCAGGAGAACAAGAAAACTCCTGGAAACGAAATTATATAACAGAAACCTAATAAAAGGTATAAATACATTGGCAGTATCACTAGTAAGATACTCTGGACCGTTTATAGGGTGGGCAAAAGAAAAACTGAAGCAACTTGACCAGAACACAAGGAAACTCATGGCCATGCATAATGCACTACAATCAAAGGACGATATTGACAGACTCTACAGGAAAAGGAAAGACAGCAGGAAAGGACTGATCTGTATTGAAGATTGTGTGAAGGACAAAAAAAAAAAAAAAAAAAAGAACTAGAAAAATACATAATGCAAAACACTGAAAGGGTAATTATGGCAGCGAGAGACACTGAAAAAAAACAACAAAACAGAAAACAGAGAGACAAATAACAAAACGAGAAAAGAGAAATGGGAAGAGAAACAACTCCACGGAAGATTAATAAGAATGACAAAAGATGAGAATAACGAAAACACCTGGACATGGATGCGACAAGGACATATAAACCGAGAAACTGAATCTCTAATAACTGCAGCACAAGAGAACTCGATAAGAACCAACCATATCAAAGCAAGGGTCGATAAAACACAAGAAAACAGCAAATGCAGACTGTGGACAAAGAGACGAAACGATAAACCATATGGTAAGTGAATGAAGTAAACTGGTCCAAAAGGAATACAAAAACAGGCATGACCAAGTGGGGAGGGCGGTGCACTGGGACTTATGCAAACAACTGATTTTGAGCGTACAGACAAATGGTGCAAGCATAAACCCGCAACAGCACTCGAAAACGAGAACCACAAAATCTTATGGGGCATGGACATGCAGACGGACAAACCCATCCAAGCAAGAGACCAGATGTCCTAATAATTAATAAGAAAGAAGAAGTCATGTCAAATCGTAGACTTTGATGTCCCAGCTGACCACAGGGTGAGTATGAAAGAAAGGAGAAACGAAGCAAATACACAGAGCTAGCCAGAGAGTTAAAAGGGATTTGGATTATGAAGAAAATCAAAATAGTACCGATAATAGTAGGAGCACCAGGAACAATTCCGCAAAACTTCGAAAAAAAAATGTCAGAAATTGGAATCAGAGGAATATCTGCAAAAGTACAATGACTAACGATGATGAAAACGACTGAATGCGGAGAATAATACAAGACAATATAACGAAGAAGCGTTACAGGGAATGAAGAACACCGAAACTGCATATCTACAAGTTCTACACCCCATTATGCATCCCTCCCATTGTTTCAAAATCCCCCACTCCAATAAAAAAAGTGATACCAAAGAGCCGAGAAGGGTCAAGAAGGACTGAAAGACAGAGGAGAGTGCTAGCCAGACCTCGGCTGGACAAGCGCAAAGAGAACTGGGACCTTGGGGTGGCTTATTGCCACTCAAATTCCAGTATAAACCAATGGCCACCGCCAGCGAGAAATCAATGGTAATAGGCTGTTACGATGATGCAAATTCATTCGCAAATGCTATCGAAGGAGGTGGAGAGAGCTGGACGTCTGGTAAGACTTGTTGTCACTCAGCTTCCAGAGAACACCACAGGTTTCCAATCAGATCGTTTGTTGATTTATTTGAAATGTGAGCCAATAATAATAATAATAATAATAATAATAATAATAATAATAATAATAATAATAATAATCCCGAAGAACTTGGAAAAAAGAATGGGAGAAATTGGAATCAGAGGAATGATTGGAAAACTACAATGAATATTAATAATAATAACAGCTGAAATATCAAGGAAAACTTTTGAATGTGAAAACCATCATACATAAGGCACATGCGCGAGACGGACAAACTGCTGCAGAGGATAAAATATGAAGCTCTACACTGAACCAAGAACGTTGAAGTGGTATACCGAGAAGTCCTCTACCCCTCGCCCATCCTCCATCACCATATCGCCCCCCCCAAGAGTAATACCGAGGAGAGCATTGACCAGACCCCCGCTGGACAAGTGCGAAAGAACTGGGAACTTGGGGAGGCTTATTGCCACTCAAGTTCCAGTGAAAGCCGCTGGCAGTGAGAAATCAATGGTAAAAGGTTGTTGCGATAATGCAAAATAATTTGAAAATGTTATCGAAAGAGATGGAGAGTATTGGAAACCTGGGGAGACTTTTTGTCACTCAGCTTCCAGGGAACACCACCGTTTGTTTTCAAAGGAAGAGATCTTTGAAGACCTGCGTGAAAGCACCTTGTGAGCCAATAATAATAACTTTTCATTTTTTTTTCTCGTGTCACCATAAACTAGTGCCACACCAAATAACAAGGTGGATGGAAAGACCGAGGAGAGAAAGCACTAGCCAGGCCTTCGCCGGATGAGCGCAAAGGGGACTGGGGCCTTGTGGTGGCTTATTGCTATCCAAGTCCCAGTGAAGACAAATGGTCGCTGCCAACGAGAAATCTATGGCAAGCGGTTGTTGCGAAAACGGAAATTCACCTGAAAAGGTTATCGAAAGAGGTGGAGAGTAACAGAAATCTGGAGAGACTTGTTGTCACTCAGACTCCAGAGGACACCACATTGGAAACAACATCTCTGAGGATTGTAAATACTTGATGTTTGATGCCCAAGATTGCGTCTTTAGCTTGAGTGAGCAATTTTGAGATCACTTGCCTCTACGTTATGTGGAAACTTTTCACTATCATCTCTTCTCTTCTCTTCTCTATATAAATAAAATGAACTCATTTTTTCACGTCGGATTTTGACCTTAATAGGATTAAAAATCAAGATATTTCATGCAAATATAATATGCACAAACGGCAGAACAATATCTGAGGTGTGTTATAGGCTTATTATTTCTCAAATTCCTCGATAATCTTAGATTTCTATACTTTTTCTGCTGAGAAGTCACGGCCAAAATCGGTTAAGATCAATGGAAGTGGTAAAATATTTTCTCTCTAATAAATTCCTCCTCCCCCTGCCACCACTTAACACCGTTTGGGGATCGTTCACAAGGAACAGTTTAGAAGAGAACACCGGTTTGGCTTCGTAGTTCTTTCATGTGAAGTTATTTAAAATCACTAAACTAAGCTGCAGTGCTCTGTGGCGTAGTGGTTAGCGTGCTGGACAATTCACATTATATTTTCACGTTCGCACCGACCTACCGTAGTCGGTTTTTTTTTTTTTTCCTAAACAACTGGAATGGACTTTTCTTGGTGTCCGAACTGTTAACGTTGCAGATGTTTTTTTTGTTTGTTTTTTTTTCACACTTTATTTTCCTACTTTTACTCATGACTCCGGGTTTGATCCTTCCTACATACCTACCATAACATTTTTTTAACCCCCCCTCCCCCGTCCCGGAAACAAACACTCGGGCAACGCCGGGTACTCCCGCTAGTCTATAATATAAATCTCACCTGTCTGTTTAAATATATGTATGTATATATGTATGTATGTATGTATGTATGTATGCATACAACTTTCGACAGAGGCGACGGATTTTCACGATATCAATATCTTTTTGAAGATCGACCCTTCGGACGACAAATATCGAAAAAATTGGCTCAAAACATTAATTTCTTCACCCTCAACTGGGCACATTTCTACAGGAAGGAGACGCTTTTTTTGCCGATATTTTCGAAAATCATCGACTCTTTTTGATTGCCTAGCCTTAATTTAAACTTTCGCCACTTCCGGTTTGGCGATGGACGCAACGGCAGAGATGTCACGTTTTTTTTTTGTTTTTTCTTTCACTTTCTTTTCTTTCTTCGCGGTACAGGTTCGAGCCTGCCTGCCTACTACCACTTTTTTGTTTGTTTGTTTATTTATTTAGTTTTTTGTTCCACACACACACACCTCCAAACATTCAGGCAACGCGAGGCACTCAGGCTAGTATTATCTGAAAGTATGGTCATTTGGAGCACAACAGTTTACTGGCTGAAAAACAGAAAGCTATCAAAAAATATCACGAGGCGCCAAGGATCAGCTTCTGATAGAGAAAAACGATGCTAAGAAACTGCAAACTAGGATCTACTTACCTTATCATGGGCTAAGTAGATTACAAGAATGCGTCCGACCTGGTGACCCATTCCTTACTCAAGTGTTTGGAAATTTTCGGAATATTCCTCAACATCCGAACAGCTAGAAAAAAAATGGCATGAAGAATTGGAAAACCAAATTAACTTTAATAAATGGTGCATTGTGCAAATGAGGAAGAGAAGGATCTTCCAGAGCAATAGTTTTTCTCTTTTGATTTTTTTTTCATCAGTTTGATCCCGTTGACATTTCTTTAGCAGACGCATCAGCCCAAATGTGAAAGTAGGATATGAAATAATAAAAAAAAGAAGACTTCCTAAAAGTCAACCATCTATGTTTTTAAATCGCATTTTCACCACAAACAAGGCACAGTACTACTTTGATGTAAGAGGCTTCTGTCTGGGACATAGTTTGTAGGGGTACTATGTGGAGAGCTGAACAGTAGGGTATCTGTTCACATTACACTTGAACTTCTGCATATCAATACAGTCGGGGAAACAGGAACTCGGAAGGGAATTCCAAAGTCTAGCAGTCCTAGGGAAGAAACTAGATGAATAGAAGGCTTTCTTACATTTAGGGATTTCTACTGTGTAGGGTGTGATTTTGCTGCTTACCGAGTGTGTCGGGGTATTTACGTCGAGTGGGTACAAGGGCTTGTAGTTCGTCGAGGCGTCTACCATTACAGGACAGAGGGATGCAACATTTCGTCGATGAGACAGTGGTTGAAGCTTAGCTGATAGTGCGAGATCTATTAAGTTGGCAACTTTCTTTTTAACCGTCAAAGAGGGAGAGACTAGTAGCAGACGCATCAGCCCAAATGTGGAAACAATACTCAATGCATGGGCGAATGGTGGCCTTGTAAAGGTACAAGATACTCTCAGGCGCAAGTAACTTTCTAGCATGGTAGAGAGAGCCCACCTTCTTTGCAGCAAATTTGTCACTGCAGTTAATGTATTTGTTCTAACGCATGTTCCCCCTGAACGTTAAGACAAGGAGTTTGAACGAACTACTTTCAGATAATGTATAATTAGTCATCCCTATTAGTGGTTGAGATGATCTTAAGGTTTGTAAAGAAATAAGAACCGATTTAATGAATACGATCAGATTGCTTAGTACTGCTGCCATATCTGGGCAGGAGCTGCTAAAAACAGCCTATCCTGCCTTGATAGAGTACAAAATAGACTTCGTGGCTTGGTGGGGGATGCCCTTTTCTCTATCCTGCAACCTCTCTCCCACAGAAGAGACGTTGCGAGCCTATCCTTGTTTTATCGTTATTTCCATCGCAGGTGCTCGTCTGAACTCCAATCTCTGGTCCCCCCTCACCAATCTTTCACGAAAAACACCCGTCTAGCTGAATCCACTCTCAAAAGTTTCCCCCACTCTTTATCTGTGCCTAAATCAAAACGCGGATTCCATGAATAAAGCTTCTTTCTTAGAACTGCACGCCTGTGGAACTCTGTTCCGTCTGCCTGCTTTCCAGCTGACTACAATCTGATTGTCTTCAAGTCCAACATAAACAAATTCCTAATGAACCGCCCCCTTAAGTAAACACTTCATCAAATCTCCACACTAATGTAATGTACTTGCAATAACCCTTATCCCTGAGTGGCTTCCGGGCCTTGATAAGTGGTGATCACTGTGTAAAAAAAAAAAATGATATAAAAATGGTGTTTGACATCATAAAATGCGTTATTCTCGCGATGAAACGAGGCAAGTTTTTCTGTTCAGATTGCCTTGAACTCCCAACAAAAAATCTGATACAGAATGTTGGCAGCGAGAGAGGCAACAAATATTTGAGGACATTTTACTCCTGATCTGAAATGGAACACATACGACAATTCCGTTGCCAAGGTCACTGGAAAAATAGTGTGACCTTTCTATCGATCCAGTAGATATCTTACTGCTGATGCAATTCTCTATCTATATAAGAGCCAGGTACGCCCAAGGATCGAGTACTGTTGTCACATCGTGGCAGGAGCTGCTAGAAAGAACTTATCCTGCCTTGATAGAGTTCAAAACAGACTTTGTAGCCTCGTAGAGGATGCCCTTTTCCCTTCCCTGCAACCTCTTTCTCACAGAAGAGATGTTGCGAGTTTGTCTCTGCTTTATCGTTATTTTCATGGCAAGCACACGTCTGAGTTCCAATCTATGGTCCCCTCTCGCCAATCTTTGACGAGAAACACTCGTCTAGCTGAAAACACTATTAATAATTTCCTCTACTCTTTATCTGTGTCTAAACCTAAACTTAGATTCCATGAACAAAGTTTATTTCTTAGAACTACACGCCTGTGGAACTGTCTTGCGTTTGCCTGCTTTCCAGCTGACTAATAAAACATTGTTGTCTTCAAGTCCGACGTAAACAAGTTCTGGGTGCGCCGTTCCACTTAAGTTAACAAATTTACTGAATTTAGATGACTAACGATAACTATATTGTCCAATTGACTACTGTACACTCTTTAACACTTATCCTCGAGTGGCATCTGGCTCTTGATAAGTGGTGATGCCTATGTATAAAAAAAAACCGAATAAGATTAAGAACACGGTAAAAAGGTCAACAGAAGATTAAAGGTCATTCTTAAATCGTATCTCCACAGTCGGAATGTATGCCATCAACACTAGAGCAGTAGCTATCATTCGATATCCTGCTGGCCTAGTTAACTGAAATGTATATGAATTGAAATGTTTGGACACAAAAACACGTAAAATGCTTATAATTTGCTGAGAAAGAATATAAAGATCGATTGTATCTATCTAGAAAGGAAGGTGGTCGAGGATTATTTAATGTTGAAAATGTGGCAAATATAGAGGAAAGAAATGTAACTAAATGTATTTCCGAAAATAATGAAACTTTTCTCCAGGAAGTGGAAAGGGAAAAGATACTAAGATCTGCGACGAAGAGTAGTCAGAGATTGCAAGAGAGGAGGGGAAATTTATTTAGGAATAAACCATAGTTTAATCTTTAAGAATACTAAATTTAGAGATGATGACGGCTGCAGTTGGTTGATCACGGGTGATCTTAAAAGATCTACCGAGAGCACTTTAATGGCACCCTAGGAACAAGCCACTCGCACTAGGTTCCCTCAAACACCGACAATACTGCAGAATCACCGATATTCAGAATTTGTATTAAAAGGAAAGAAACATATTAGAATATTTCCTCCTATAACACAGAACAAGCTAGGTAACATACAAATATCCGTGCATGAGGTCGCCAAGCTAATAAAAAATCTAGATTCCAGTAAAGCAACTGGCCCTGATGGCATCCCAATTATAGTGTTAAAAAAGCTTCAACCAGAACTTGCTCCCATACTTACGAAACTATTTAAGCGCTGCCTTAAGGAGAAGTGCTTTCCGACCCCCTGGAAGACCTCATCAGTTTGCCCTGTATTTAAGAATTCAGGTGATAAGTCATCTCCCTCTCAGTACAGACCAATAAGTCTCCTGTGTGTTATGAGTAAGTTGCTGGAATCCATATTAAATAGAGAAATAGTCAACCACATCAGCAGGAATAACCTTCTTAGTGACACACAATATGGTTTCCGCTCTGCAAGATCTACCGCAGATATGCTGATGGTTATATTCCACAGGATTAGTGAATCTCTTGACAAAGGCTTCCTTTCTAGGGCAATTGCTCTTGACATATCAAAGGCTTTCGACAAGGGTCTACTTCTCAAGATTTCCAGCTACTATATAACTGGAAATGTTTTCTCAATCATTAAATCATTTCTCTCCGATAGGCTCATAAGAGTAGTGGTTGATGGACAAAAATCGGAGGCCTGCAATATAAATGCTGGAGTCCCTCAGGGGTCAATCCTGGGCCCAACTCTCTTCCTGATCTACATCAATGACCTCCCTAAACACATACTTAAATCATTCGTTGACATCTATGCTGATGACACGACCATCTACGGCAACACATCAAAGGCTGTAAATGACGAAGTTCTCTCGGATTCTCTCTCCTCTGATCTCGAGCGCGTGGTTCAGTGGGGAAAGATGTGGCTAGTTACCTTTAATGCATCCAAAACCAAACTCCTATCCTTACATCATCAACGCTCTGATCCCCATCTGGCATCAATTGTGATGGATGGCTCTCGTCTGGGTGAGGCCCCGTGTTTTGACAAGCTTCTGGGTTTGACCTTTACTCCTGATCTGAAATGGAACACGTACATCAAGTCTGTTGCCAAGGTCGCAGGAAAGATGGTGGGATCCTTCTACCGCTTCAGAAGATATCTCACTACTGATGCAATTCTCTATCTATATAAAAGCCAAGTACGGCCAAGGATGGAATACTGTTGCCATATCTGGGCAGGAGCTGCCAAAAACAGCCTATCATGCCTTGACAGAGTACACAATAGACTTCGTGGTTTAGTGAGGGATGCCCTTTTCTCTACCCTGCAACCCCTCTCCCACAGAAGAGACGTTGCGAGCCTATCCTTGTTTTATCGTTATTTTCATGGCAAGTGCTCGTCTGAACTCCAATCCCTGGTCCCTCCTCGCCAATCTTTCACGAAAAACACCCGTCTAGCTGAATCCACTGTGAAAAATTTCCCCCACTATATCTGTGCCTAAATCAAAACGCGGATTTCATGAGCAAAGCTTCTTTCTTAGAACTGCACGCCTGTGGAACTCTGTTCCGTCTGCCTGCTTCCCTCCGGACTACAACTTGGATGTATTCAAGTCTAATGTTAACAAATTCCTAATGAACCGCCCCCCCTAATTAAACACTTCATAAAATCTCCTCACTAACGTGATGTACTTGCAATAACCCTTATCCCTGAGTGGCTTCCGGTGATCACTGTGTAAAAAAAAAAAAAAAAGAATGTCCAATGTTAGCCCTACATCAAGATACTAAATGGAGACATGGTGAAGTTGCTCAAGTCCTATACTGGAATATATACCAACTCTCAACTCTATGTTTTAGATCACAATGAGAAGTGATATGAGCATAAACAGGAAGTGGTATAAGAAAACAACAATGTCAAACTTCTTTGAGACATGCGCATACAAAACGATAACGCCATTGAACACTTCAAACTCGTTATGATTTTTCTAACCAAAAACAATAGAACTTGTTTAATGACTGACGGAATAAGAGAGAGAGAGAGAGAGAGAGGGAGGGAGGGAGAGAGAGAGAGAGAGAGAGAGAGAGAGAGAGAGAGAGAGAGAGAGAGAGAGGGAACATAACTAAATAAATATCAATATATAAAATAAGAATTAGACTATGAAAGTATAAAGAAGTCAAGGTGATTCCAATTGTGATTGGAACGCTTGGGACCATAACAAAAAGCTACCGTAAATCAGATTGACGAGACAATTTTCTTTTTGCAATTTTTGCAAAATGTTTGCTTGTTAGGAACGGCGAAAGTCTTAAGGTACAGCTTGAATGTCTAAAGTCAAAGGAAAAAATTCCAACTAAAAACATCCAAATAATAATAATATTAATAATAATAATAATAATAATAATAATAATAATGATAACAATAATAATAATAATAATAATAATAATAATAATAATAATAATAATAATAATAATAAGAAGAAGAAGAAGAAGAAGAAGAAGAAGAAATTAAGGTAATGCCAAAACAAAGACCAAAAAAATATAAACGCTAATTTCTATGCTGATAGTATTTTCTGAGGTGTAGGGGAAAATTTTATCTGCAGATTCTGGTTGAAGTCAATTCACACTTTTTAAGTGCGAAGCAAACCCGACCCACTCATACCTCCCTACCCCATAACCAACCGCTGTTTTTTTTTTTTACTCGCTTCCAATGTTTTTCCCATCCCCCCTCCTTCCATTTAGTTTCTTTTTCCCTTTCTTTACCCCTTCCATTTCTCTCTCTCTCTCTCTCTCTCTCTCTCTCTCTCTCTCTCTCTCTCTCTCCCTCTCCCTCTCTCGCTATTTTTTGTTTTCCATGAACAGGCTGACACACAGATACGATAAGCGAACGGTTGGTAACCGACCGTTAATTCCGGCTGTGCACAAGACAAGGGAAGAGAGAGAGAGAGAGAGAGAGAGAGAGAGAGAGAGAGAGAGAGAGAGAGAGAGAGAGAGAGAGTCTAAAATGAAAGAGAAACGATCTAAGTTAATAGATAACTAGAAAAGGATGGGAGAGAACGATTATATATATATATATATATATATATATATATATATATATATATATGTGTGTGTGTGTGTGTGTGTGTGTGTATGTGTGTGTATATGCCCTATGTATGTGTGTGTGTGTAAATGGAGAGAGAGAAAGAGAGAGAAGAGAAAGGTATTCAGAATATTAAACAAGACCAAGAAATCGAGAGAAAGAGAGAGAGAGAGATAGATAGATAGAGAGAGAGAGAGAGAGAGAGGGGGGTCTTGAAGAAATAGCGTGAAAAGAGATAAACTAAAAAATAGTGAGGAGAAAAAAGCGATAGAAAGGGGCAGAACGAACAAGTAAAGAGAGAAAGAGAGAGAATGTGTTTTTTCTTCAGACAAAGAAACATTATAGTCCAAAAAATCCCCTTCGACGAACCATCCAACAATGTTGTTCCTCCCCCAACTCTCCTCTCCCCTCGCGTGACATCCGCCCCCGCACATGGATACACGTACGCACGCACGCATACTCTCCTTCGCACAAAGACGCGCGCGCCCCTTCCCGCCACACACTCACCACACTCCCACAAGGACAAGAACCAGTAGTGAAGGGAAGACAGGACCGACTATGGAAGAAAACGAATACAACTATATAATCCTCTCTCTTTCGTTCTTAGCACACACACACACACGCACACACACACACACGCACACACACACACACACACACACACACACACACACACACACACACACACACACACACACACACACACACACACACACACACACACACACACACAGGCATTCTCCCCGACACACGTTCACACACAAATACGATCTCACACACATTCGTACACACGCACAACCAGCCTCCTCCCCGACATATACGTATTATCTCCCTCGCTCACTGTCTCTCATTCCTCCTCCTCATCCCCCCTCTCTCTCTCTCTTAACACACACGTACACGATCGTCCACTTTCACACACACACACACACACACACACACATACACACACAATTATCTACAAACGAGACCGCTTTGCAATATCGCATCTCTTCAACGTGCCTAGACAGACAATCGCTTGCTTGAGCATGGAGTAAAAATCGACCATTTTTTCGACAGTCGGAGATTCTAACATTTATGCTATCAGTACAATTTACGAAGATGGGGAATCTTCAGCCGCCGAAGAGTGCGGCATTCGTTTATACATTAACAACAACAACAACAACAACAACAACAAAAAACAAACAAAAAAGACCTTTGCGTTATACATGTGTGTCTCGCGCACACGAACACGTCCATAGTTATTAATAGAAAATAGAAAATAGCCAGTGACGAAGGACGAGAGTCCATAGTTGTCTTTCCACGAGGTCAAAGTTAGACACAAGGTCAGTTTTTATTAAGTGAAGAATATGCAACTAACTCTCTAAAGAAGGAAATTAGATAAAGGCAAAAGTGATATATATATATATATATATATATATATATATATATATATATATATATATATATATATATATATATATATATATCCAGTTTAGAAGAATTGCTCCTCCTCTACTATTTGAGAATTTACAATGCCTTCCCACGGGACAGAGTTAGAGTCGTTTTTTAATGTGGCGAAAAGGAACAAAAATAAAAATTGTCTCAGTCGTGAAGGATTTCTCAATCCACTGAGAGAGAACAAGAAATTGAAGTGCAGCAAACTGCAGCATCTGAAAAACAAATACTACACTTTGATCTTGGGCCGAAGAATATCGTAGACAGTAATAATACGTGTGTATATTTGACGTGACTGAACCTCATTTATTTTGCTCCCTGCGAGGGCAAAATAATCTGTAATAATAAGCGACGCGAGTTTTTTGATTTCATGGCGGTTGTGAGGCGAACAGGATTAAAATGAAGAAGAAGGAAACCTCTTTCCCTTCCCCCCCCAAAAAAACAAAAACAAGATGGAGGACACGATGATGGTTGAGAGTTAGTTGGAAGATGGCTGGGTGCACGAAGAAGGATATTATAATATGGACGGAAAGGCGAGAACGAAAGAAATGAGGAGAGAACGAAGAAGGAAAAACCAAGCTGTTGTTGTGTGACGAGAGACCAGGGTGGGGGAGGGGGGAGATCATTGCTTCGGCTTGCAATACCACGCGGGAGAGCCGGTGCGAGTTTGTGTGTGTGTGTGTGTGTGTGTGTGTGTGTGTACACGAGTTTGTGTGTGTATGTGTGTGTGTGTATGCGGCTTTGTGTGTGTGTCTGTGTGCGTGTGTGTGAGCGCGCGTGTGTGCGTGTGTGCGTCCTAATGGGAAATGGAAAAGAGAGAAACTAAAGTTGATGAAAAGAGGTGGTGGAGGAGAAAGTGTAAAAGAAGGGCGGTGGCAGTGGCGGTGGTGGTGGAAGCGGCGAGGCAA